>NW_028294802.1:0-108000 GCF_964341445.2 Mesoplodon mirus | reverse complement strand
GGAGCAATTTGATGAAAATGGTCATGGATCATTTTGATGACAGGGCTTATGGAACATTGTGATGTCAGAGGTCATGGAGCATTGTGATAATAAGGGCATGTAGCACTGTGATGACAGGGGTCATTGGACATTTTGATGAGAGGGGTGAGGGAGTATTGTGATGATTAGTTATGGAACACTGTGATATCAGTGGTGAGAGAGCATTTTGATGGGAAGTGCATGGAGCATTATGATGACAAGGTTTATGGAGCATTGTGATGACAAGGATGTGGAGGAATGTGATGACAAGCGCATGGCTCATTGTGATGATATGGGTCATGGAGCATGGTGCTGACAAGCACATGGAGCATTGTGATGACAAGGGTCATGGAGCATTGTGATGAAAAGTTCATGGGTCATTGTGGTGACAATGGTCACAGAGCCTTGTGATGACGAGGGCATGGACCATTGTGACGAAAAATGTCATGAAGCATTGTGAAGACTTGAGCCATGGAGCATTGTGATGACAGGGGTCATGGAGAATTGTGATGACAAGGGCATGGAGCATTCTGATGAGAAGGCCATGGCGCATTCTGATGACATGCATCATGGAGCTTTGTGTGACAGGGGCATGGAGCCTTGTGATTAGAGGGGTCTTAGAGCATTGTGATGACAAGCGTCATGGAGCCACGTGATAAGGCTGTGGAACTTTGCAATGGCAGGGGTCATGGAGCATTGTTATGACAGGGGTAATGGAGCATTGTGAGGACAAGGGCATGGAGCATTGGTCTGAAACTTTCATGGATTGTTGTGATGAGAGTGGGCATGGAGCAATGTGATGACAAGGGCACGGAACCCTGTGATACATGGGTCATGGAGGATTGTAATGACAAGGTGGTGGAGCATTGTGATGCGAAGGGCATTGAATATTGTGATGACAAGCGTCATGGAGCTTTGTGATGACAAGGGCATGGAGCAATGGGATGAGAGGGTTCATGGAGCATTGTGATGACAATGACATGGAGCATTGTGATGCCAAGGGTCAAGGAACTGTGTGATGACAGAGGTCATGGAGCATTTTGATGACAAGGGCGTGGTGCATTGTGATGAGAAGAGCAGGGTGCATTGTGATGACATGGTCTTGGAGCAATTTGATGAAAATGGTCATGGATCATTTTGATGGCAGGGCTTATGGAACATTGTGATGTCAGAGGTTATGGAGCATTGTGATGAAATGGGTCATGGAGCATTTTGATGACAGGGTTTATGGAACATTGTGATGTCAGAGGTCATGGAGCATTGTGATAATAAGGGCATGTAGCACTGTGATGACAGGGGTCATTGGACATTTTGATGAGAGGGGTGAGGGTGTATTGTGATGACTAGTTATGGAACATTGTGATATCAGTGGTGAGAGAGCATTTTGATGGGAAGTGCATGGAGCATTATGATGACAAGGTTTATGGAGCATTGTGATGACAAGGATGTGGAGGAATGTGATGACAAGCACATGGCTCATTGTGATGATATGGGTCATGGAGCATGGTGCTGACAAGCACATGGAGCATTGTGATGACAAGGGTCATGGAGCATTGTGATGAAAAGTTCATGGATCATTGTGGTGACAATGGTCACAGAGCCTTGTGATGACGAGGGCATGGACCATTGTGACGAAAAATGTCATGAAGCATTGTGAGGACTTGAGCCATGGAGCATTGTGATGACAGGGGTCATGGAGAATTGTGATGTCAAGGGCATGGAGAATTGTGATGACAGCGTCTTGGAGCAATTGTCTGACAAGTTTCATGTATTCTTGTGGAGACAGTGGGCATGGTGCATTGTGATGACAAGGGAATGGAGAATTGTGATGACAAGGTCATGGAGTATTGTGAAGACAGGTGTCAGGGAGAATTGTGATGACATATGACATGGTCCATTGTGATGACAATGGCATGGAGCATTGTGATGTCAAGTATCATGGAGGATTGTGATGACAAAGATAATGGAGCAATGTGATGACAAGGGCTTGGAGCATTGTGATGAGAAGACCATGGATAATTGTGATGATGAGCCTCATGGAGCGTTGTGATAACAAGTGTTATAGAACATTGTGATCACAAGGGTTTGGAACCTTGTGATGACAGAGGTCATGGAGCATTTTGATTTCATTGTGATGACAATAGCATGAAGCATTATGATGATGGGCATGGTGCATTGTGATGACAGGGTTCATGGAGCATTGAGATGCAAAGGGGCATGGATCATTGTGATTACAGGGGTCTTGGGGCATTCTGATGACATGCGTCATGGAGCTTTGTGATGAAAACGGCATGGAGCATTGTGATGCTAAGGGTCATGGAGCCTTGTGATGAGAAGGTCATGGAGCATTGGGCTAAAAATATTCATGGAGTATTGTGATGACATTGGTCTTGGAGCATTGTGATGAGAAAGTCAAAGAGAATTGGGCTGACAATGTTCATGGAGTATTGTGATGACAGGGATCATGGAGCTTTGTGATGACAAGGGTATGGAGTATGGTGATGACAAGGTCCTGGAGCATTGTGATGAGAACACCATGGAGCTTTGTGATGACAAGTCTCATGGAGCATTCTGATGAACAGGGGCATGGGGCATTGCGATTACAGGTGTCTTGGAGCATTGTGATGACAAGGGCATGGAGCATTGTGATGAGAAGGCCATGGAGCACTCTGATGACATGCCTCGTGGAGCTTTGTGATGACAAGGGCATGGAGCCTTGTCATTACAGGGGTCTTGGAGCATTGTGAAGAAAATGGCATGGATCATTGTGATGAAAAAGGCATGGAGCCTTGTCATGACAGGGTTCAAGGAGCATACTGATGGCAAGTGTCATGGAGCATTGTGCTGACAAAGGCTTGGAGCATTGTGATGACAAGGGTCACAGATAATTGTGATGAAAAGTTCATGGAGCATTGTGGTGACACAGGTCACATAGCCATGTGATGACGAGGGCATGGACCATTGTGATGACAAATGTCGTGAAGCATTGTGATGACAGGAGTCACGGAGCATTGTGATGACAGTCATCATGGAGCATTGTGATGACAAGGGCATGGAGCATTGTGATGATAGGGGCATGGATCATTGGTCTTACACCTTTCATGGATTATTGTGATGACAGTGGGCATGGCACATTGTGATGACAAGGGCATGGAGCATTGTGAAGACAAGGTAATAGAGTTTTGTGAAGACAGGTGTCAGGGAGCATTGTGATGACATATGTCATGGTCCATTGTGATGACAATGGCATGGAGCATTGTGATGCCAAGTGTCATGGAGGAATGTGATGACAAAGGTCATGGAGCATTGTGATGACAAGGGTCATGGAGCATTGTGATGACAAGGGTCATGGAGCATTGTGATGACAAGGGCCATTGAGAATTTTGATGACAAGGTCGTGTAGCATTGTGATGACAAGTGCATGGTGCTTGCAATGACAGGGGTCATGGAGCATTGCAATGACAATTTCATGGAGAATTGTGATGACAAGAGCATGTAACATTGTGATAAGAAGAGTCATGGAGCATTGTGATGACAAGGACGTGGAGAATTGTGAGGACAAGGGACATGGAGCATTGTGATGACCAGGGCATGGAGCATTTTGATGGAAAGACCGTGGAGCATTGTGATGAGAAGGCCATGGATAATTGTGATGACGAGCATTATGGAGCACTGTAATACCAAGGGGCATGGATCATTGTGATTACATGGGTCTTGGAGCATTGTGATGACAAGGGTCATGGAGCCTTGTGCTGACCAGGGCATGGAGCATTCTGATGAGAAGGCCATGGCGCATTCTGATGACATGCATCATGGAGCTTTGTGTGACAGGGGCATGGAGCATTGTGATTAGAGGGGTCTTAGGCCATTGTGATGACAAGCGTCATGGAGCCACGTGATAAGGCTGTGGAACTTTGCAATGGCAGGGGTCATGGAGCATTGTTATGACAGGGGTAATGGAGCATTGTGAGGACAAGGGCATGGAGCATTGGTCTGAAACTTTCATGGATTGTTGTGATGAGAGTGGGCATGGAGCAATGTGATGACAAGGGCACGGAACCCTGTGATACATGGGTCATGGAGGATTGTAATGACAAGGTGGTGGAGCATTGTGATGCGAAGGGCATTGAATATTGTGATGACAAGCGTCATGGAGCTTTGTGATGACAAGGGCATGGAGCAATGGGATGAGAGGGTTCATGGAGCATTGTGATGACAATGACATGGAGCATTGTGATGCCAAGGGTCAAGGAACTGTGTGATGACAGAGGTCATGGAGCATTTTGATGACAAGGGCGTGGTGCATTGTGATGAGAAGAGCAGGGTGCATTGTGATGACATGGTCTTGGAGCAATTTGATGAAAATGGTCATGGATCATTTTGATGACAGGGCTTATGGAACATTGTGATGTCAGAGGTCATGGAGCATTGTGATAATAAGGGCATGTAGCACTGTGATGACAGGGGTCATTGGACATTTTGATGAGAGGGGTGAGGGAGTATTGTGATGATTAGTTATGGAACACTGTGATATCAGTGGTGAGAGAGCATTTTGATGGGAAGTGCATGGAGCATTATGATGACAAGGTTTATGGAGCATTGTGATGACAAGGATGTGGAGGAATGTGATGACAAGCGCATGGCTCATTGTGATGATATGGGTCATGGAGCATGGTGCTGACAAGCACATGGAGCATTGTGATGACAAGGGTCATGGAGCATTGTGATGAAAAGTTCATGGGTCATTGTGGTGACAATGGTCACAGAGCCTTGTGATGACGAGGGCATGGACCATTGTGACGAAAAATGTCATGAAGCATTGTGAAGACTTGAGCCATGGAGCATTGTGATGACAGGGGTCATGGAGAATTGTGATGACAAGGGCATGGAGAATTTTGATGACAGCGTCTTGGAGCAATTGTCTGACAAGTTTCATGTATTCTTGTGGAGACAGTGGGCATGGTGCATTGTGATGACAAGGGAATGGAGAATTGTGATGACAAGGTCATGGAGTATTGTGAAGACAGGTGTCAGGGAGAATTGTGATGACATATGACATGGTCCATTGTGATGACAACGGCATGGAGCATTGTGATGTCAAGTATCATGGAGGATTGTGATGACAAAGATAATGGAGCAATGTGATGACAAGGGCTTGGATCATTGTGATGAGAAGGCCATGAAGCACTCTGATGACATGCCTCGTGGAGTTTTGTGATGACAAGGGCATGGAGCATTGTCATTACAGGGGTCTTGGAGCATTGTGAAGAAAATGGCATGGATCATTGTGATGAAAAAGGCATGGAGCCTTGTCATGACAGGGTTCAAGGAGCATACTGATGGCAAGTGTCATGGAGCATTGTGCTGACAAAGGCTTGGAGCATTGTGATGACAAGGGTCACAGATAATTGTGATGAAAAGTTCATGGAGCATTGTGGTGACACAGGTCACATAGCCATGTGATGACGAGGGCATGGACCATTGTGATGACAAATGTCATGAATCATTGTGATGACTGGAGTCACGGAGCATTGTGATGACAGTCGTCTTGGAGCATTGTGATGACAAGGGCATGGAGCATTGTGATGATAGGGGCATGGAGCATTGGTCTTACACCTTTCATGGATTATTGTGATGACAGTGGGCATGGCGCATTGTGATGACAAGGGCATG
Source organism: Mesoplodon mirus (assembly GCF_964341445.2). Lineage (NCBI taxonomy): Eukaryota > Metazoa > Chordata > Mammalia > Artiodactyla > Ziphiidae > Mesoplodon > Mesoplodon mirus. The sequence goes on along the minus strand of NW_028294802.1, from coordinate 102,309 downwards.
GAGCATTGTGAAGACAAGGTAATAGAGTTTTGTGAACACAGGTGTCAGGGAGCATTGTGATGACATATGTCATGGTCCATTGTGATGACAATGGCATGGAGCATTGTGATGAAAAAGGCATGGAGCCTTTTCATGACAGGGTTCAAGGAGCATTCTGACATGTGTATTGAGTATTGTGATGACAATGGCATGGTGCATTGTGATGCCAAGTATCATGGAGGATTCTGATGACAAAGGTAATGGAGCAATGTGATGACAAGGTCTTGGAGCATTGTGATGAGAAGAGCATGGGTAATTGTGATGATGAGCGTCATGGGGCGTTATGATAACAAGTGTTTTGGAACATTGTGATCACAAGGTTTTGGAGCCTTGTGATGACAGAGGTCATGGAGCAATTTGATTTCACTGTGATGACAATAGCATGAAGCATTATGATGATGGGCATGGTGCATTGTGATGACAGGGTTAATGGAACATTGAGATGCAAAGAGGCATGGAGCCTTGTGATTACAGGGGTCTTGGGGCATTGTGATGACAAGGGCATGGAGCATTGTGTTGAGAAGCCCTTGGAGCATTCTGATGACATGCGTCATGGAGCTTTGTGATGAAAACGGCATGGAGCATTGTGATGACAAGGGTCATGGAGCCATGTGATGACAAGGCCTTGGAACATTGTGATGGCAGTGGTAATGGAGCATTGTGAGGACAAGTGCATGGAGCATTGGTGTGAAAAGTTTCATGGATTATTGGGATGAGAGTGAGAAAGGAGCATTGTGGTGACAAGGGCATGGAACACTGTGATACATGGTTCATGGTGGATTGTAATGACAAGGGCATGGAGCATTGTGATGAGAAGGGCATCGAGCATTGTGATGAGAAGCGTCATGGAGCTTTGTGATGAAAAGGGCATGGAGCAGTGCGTGAGTGTTCATGGAGCATTGTGATGACAATGGCATGGAGCATTGTGATGAGTGGAATCATGGAGCATTGCGATGACAGGGGTCATGGAACATTGTGATGACAAGGGCAAGGAACATTGTGATGACAGGGGCATGGAGCAATTTGATGAAAAGTGTCATGGAACATTTTGATGACAGGGGTTATGGAACATTGTGATGTCAGGGGTCATGGAGCATTGTGATGAAAAGGGTCATGGAGCATTTTGATGATAGGTGTTATGGAACATTGTGATGTCAGGGGCCATGGAGCATTGTGATGACTGGGGTCATGGAACATTGTGATGACAGGGGTGAGGGAGTATTGTGATGACTAGTGATGGAACATTGTGATATCAGTGGTGAGATAGCACTTTGATGGGAAGTGCATGGAGCATTGTGAGGACAAGCTTTATGGAGCATTGTGATGACAATGTTGTGGAGCATTTTGATGACAAGCGCATGGTACATTGTGATGACATGGGTCATGGAGCATTTTGCTGAGAAGCGCATGGAGCATTGTGATGACAAGGGTCATGGAGCATTGTGCTGATAAAGGCATGGCACATTGTGATGACAAGGGTCACAGAGAATTGTGATGAAAAATTCATGGAGCATTGTGGTGACAAAGGTAACAGAGCCTTGGGATGACGAGGGTATGGACCATTGTGATGACAAAGTTCATGAAGTATTGTGATGAGTGGAATCATGGAGCATTGCGATGACAGGGGTCAAGGAGCATTGGGATGACAAGGGCAAGGAGCATTGTGTTGACAAGTTTCATGGATTATTGCAATGACATTGGGCATGGCGAATTTTGATGACAAGGGCATGGAGCATTGTTATGACAAGGTCATGGATGATTGTGATGGCAAAGGTAATGGAGCATTGTGATGACAAGGGCATGGAGCATTGCGATGAAAAGGTCCATTGAGAATTTTGATGACAAGTTCGTGAAGCATTGTGATGACATGCGCATGGGGCTTTCTATGACAGGGTCATGGAGCATTGCAATGACAAGTGCATGGAGAATTGTGAGGACAAGAGCATGTAACATTTTGATGAGAAGTGTCTTGGAGCATTGTGATGACAGGGACGTGGAGAATTGTGATGCAAAGGGACATGGTGCATTGTGATGACCAGGGCATGGAGCATAGTGATGGCAAGACCGTGGAGCACTGTGATGAGAAGACCCCGGATAATTGTGATGACGAGCGTCATGGAGCACTGTAATGACAAGGGGCATGGAGCATTGTGATGACAGGTGTCATGGAGCATTGTCATGACATGGGTCATGGAGCATTGTGATGACAAGTGTCATGGAACATTCTGATGACAAGCTTGTGGAGTATTGTGATGACAATGGCATGGAGCATTGTGATGAAAAAGGCATGGAGCCTTTTCATGACAGTGTTCAAGGAGCATTCTGATGACAAGTGTCCGAGAGCATTGTGATGACAATGTATTGAGCATTGTGATGACAAAGGTCATGGAGCATTGCGATGACAAGGTCATGGATTATTGTGATGATAGGCATCATGGAGCGTTGTGATGACAAGTGTTATGGAACATTGTGATCACAGGGTTTGGAGCATTGTGATGACAGAGGTCATGGAGCATTTTGATTTCATGGAGAATGGAGCATTGTGATGACAAGGGCATGAAGCAAAGTGATCCCAAGGTTCTTGGAGGATTGTGATGACAATGGGAATGGAGTATTGGTGATAACAAGCTCATGGAGCATTCTGATGACAAGCTCGTGGAGATTTGTGATGACAATGGCATGGAGCATTGTGGTGAAAAGGGCAAGAAGCATTGTGATGAAAAGGGCAAGGAGCCTTTTCATGACAGGGTTCAAGGAGCATTCTGACGACAAGTATCAGGGAGCATTGTGATGACATGTGTATTGAGTATTGTGATGAAAAAGGGCATGGAGCATTGTGATGACAAGGGCATGGATTATTGTGATGACAGGCCTCATGGAGCGTTGTGATGACAAGTGTTATGGAACATTGTGATCACAAGGGTTTGGAGCATTGTGATGACAGAGGTCATGGATCATTTTGATTTCAAGGAGCATGGAGCATTGTGATGTCAAGGGCATGAAACAATGTGATCCCAAGGTTCTTGGAGGATTGTGATGACAATGGGAATTGAGCATTGGTGATAACAAGCTCATGGAGCATTGTGATGACAAGGTCATGTAGCATTTTTATGACAAAGGCATGGAGCATTGTGATGACAAGCGTCATGGTGCACTGTGATGAAAAGCATCACGGAGCATTGTGATTACAGGGGTCATGGAGCATTGGGATGACAAGGGCATGGATCATCGTGATGACAATTGTCATGGAGCATTTTGATGACAAGAGTCCCGGATCATTTTGTTGTCAGGGTCATGGAGCATTGTGATGACTGTGGTCATGGAGCACTGTGATGACAGTGGTCATGGAGCATTGTGATGAGAAGGTCAAAGAGAATTGGGCTGAAAATGTTCATGGAGTATTGTGATGACATGGGTCCTGGAACATTGTGATGACAAGGGAATGGAGTATGGTGATGACAAGGTCCTGGAGCATTGTGATGAGAACACCATGGAGCTTTGTGATGACAAGTCTCATGGAGCATTCTGATGAAAAGAGGCATGGATCACTGTGATTACAGGTGTCTTGGAGCATTGTGATGACAAGGGCATGGAGCATTGTGATGAGAAGGCCATGGAGCACTCTGATGACTTGCCTCATGGAGCTTTGTGATGACAAGGGCATAGAGCATTGTCATTACAGGGGTCTTGGGGCATTGTGAAGAAAATGGCATGGATCATTGTGATGAAAAAGGCATGGAGCCTTTTCATGACATGGTTCAAAGAGGATACTGATGGCAAGTGTCATGGAGCATTGTGCTGACAAAGGCTTGGAGCATTGTGATGACAAGTGTCAGAGAGAATTGTGATGAAATGTTCATGGAGCATTGTGGTGACACAGGTCACATAGCCATGTGATGACGAGGGCATGGACCATTGTGATAACAAATGTCATTAAGCTTTGTGATGACTGGAGTCACGGAGCATTGTGATGACAGGCGTCATGGAGCATTGCGATGACAAGGGCATGGAGCATTGTGATGACAGGGGCATGGAGCATTGGTCTTACACGTTTCACGGATTATTGTGATGACAGTGGGCATGGCGCATTGTGATGACAAGGGCATGGAGCATTGTGATGACAAGGTCATAGAGTATTGTGAAGACAGGTGTCAGGGAGCATTGTGATGACATATGTCATGGTCCATTGTGATGACAATGGCATGGAGCATTGTGATGCCAAGTGTCATGGAGGAATGTGATGACAAAGGTCATGGAGCATTGTGATGACAAGGGTCATGGAGCATTGTGATGACAAGGGTCATGGAGCATTGTGATGACAAGGGCCATTGAGAATTTTGATGACAAGGTCGTGTAGCATTGTGATGACAAGTGCATGGTGCTTGCAATGACAGGGGTCATGGAGCATTGCAATGACAATTTCATGGAGAATTGTGATGACAAGAGCATGTAACATTGTGATAAGAAGAGTCATGGAGCATTGTGATGACAAGGACGTGGAGAATTGTGAGGACAAGGGACATGGAGCATTGTGATGACCAGGGCATGGAGCATTTTGATGGAAAGACCGTGGAGCATTGTGATGAGAAGGCCATGGATAATTGTGATGACGAGCATTATGGAGCACTGTAATACCAAGGGGCATGGATCATTGTGATTACATGGGTCTTGGAGCATTGTGATGACAAGGGTCATGGAGCCTTGTGCTGACCAGGGCATGGAGCATTCTGATGAGAAGGCCATGGCGCATTCTGATGACATGCGTCATGGAGCTTTGTGTGACAGGGGCATGGAGCATTGTGATTAGAGGGGTCTTAGAGCATTGTGATGACAAGCGTCATGGAGCCACGTGATAAGGCTGTGGAACTTTGCAATGGCAGGGGTCATGGAGCATTGTTATGACAGGGGTAATGGAGCATTGTGAGGACAAGGGCATGGAGCATTGGTCTGAAACTTTCATGGATTGTTGTGATGAGAGTGGGCATGGAGCAATGTGATGACAAGGGCACGGAACCCTGTGATACATGGGTCATGGAGGATTGTAATGACAAGGTGGTGGAGCATTGTGATGCGAAGGGCATTGAATATTGTGATGACAAGCGTCATGGAGCTTTGTGATGACAAGGGCATGGAGCAATGGGATGAGAGGGTTCATGGAGCATTGTGATGACAACGACATGGAGCATTGTGATGCCAAGGGTCAAGGAACTGTGTGATGACAAAGGTCATGGAGCATTTTGATGACAAGGGCGTGGTGCATTGTGATGAGAAGAGCAGGGTGCATTGTGATGACATGGTCTTGGAGCAATTTGATGAAAATGGTCATGGATCATTTTGATGGCAGGGCTTATGGAACATTGTGATGTCAGAGGTTATGGAGCATTGTGATGAAATGGGTCATGGAGCATTTTGATGACAGGGTTTATGGAACATTGTGATGTCAGAGGTCATGGAGCATTGTGATAATAAGGGCATGTAGCACTGTGATGACAGGGGTCATTGGACATTTTGATGAGAGGGGTGAGGGAGTATTGTGATGACTAGTTATGGAACATTGTGATATCAGTGGTGAGAGAGCATTTTGATGGGAAGTGCATGGAGCATTATGATGACAAGGTTTATGGAGCATTGTGATGACAAGGATGTGGAGGAATGTGATGACAAGCACATGGCTCATTGTGATGATATGGGTCATGGAGCATGGTGCTGACAAGCACATGGAGCATTGTGATGACAAGGGTCATGGAGCATTGTGATGAAAAGTTCATGGATCATTGTGGTGACAATGGTCACAGAGCCTTGTGATGACGAGGGCATGGACCATTGTGACGAAAAATGTCATGAAGCATTGTGAGGACTTGAGCCATGGAGCATTGTGATGACAGGGGTCATGGAGAATTGTGATGTCAAGGGCATGGAGAATTGTGATGACAGCGTCTTGGAGCAATTGTCTGACAAGTTTCATGTATTCTTGTGGAGACAGTGGGCATGGTGCATTGTGATGACAAGGGAATGGAGAATTGTGATGACAAGGTCATGGAGTATTGTGAAGACAGGTGTCAGGGAGAATTGTGATGACATATGACATGGTCCATTGTGATGACAATGGCATGGAGCATTGTGATGTCAAGTATCATGGAGGATTGTGATGACAAAGATAATGGAGCAATGTGATGACAAGGGCTTGGAGCATTGTGATGAGAAGACCATGGATAATTGTGATGATGAGCCTCATGGAGCGTTGTGATAACAAGTGTTATAGAACATTGTGATCACAAGGGTTTGGAACCTTGTGATGACAGAGGTCATGGAGCATTTTGATTTCATTGTGATGACAATAGCATGAAGCATTATGATGATGGGCATGGTGCATTGTGATGACAGGGTTCATGGAGCATTGAGATGCAAAGGGGCATGGATCATTGTGATTACAGGGGTCTTGGGGCATTCTGATGACATGCGTCATGGAGCTTTGTGATGAAAACGGCATGGAGCATTGTGATGCTAAGGGTCATGGAGCCTTGTGATGAGAAGGTCATGGAGCATTGGGCTAAAAATATTCATGGAGTATTGTGATGACATTGGTCTTGGAGCATTGTGATGAGAAAGTCAAAGAGAATTGGGCTGACAATGTTCATGGAGTATTGTGATGACAGGGATCATGGAGCTTTGTGATGACAAGGGTATGGAGTATGGTGATGACAAGGTCCTGGAGCATTGTGATGAGAACACCATGGAGCTTTGTGATGACAAGTCTCATGGAGCATTCTGATGAACAGGGGCATGGGGCATTGCGATTACAGGTGTCTTGGAGCATTGTGATGACAAGGGCATGGAGCATTGTGATGAGAAGGCCATGGGGCACTCTGATGACATGCCTCGTGGAGCTTTGTGATGACAAGGGCATGGAGCCTTGTCATTACAGGGGTCTTGGAGCATTGTGAAGAAAATGGCATGGATCATTGTGATGAAAAAGGCATGGAGCCTTGTCATGACAGGGTTCAAGGAGCATACTGATGGCAAGTGTCATGGAGCATTGTGCTGACAAAGGCTTGGAGCATTGTGATGACAAGGGTCACAGATAATTGTGATGAAAAGTTCATGGAGCATTGTGGTGACACAGGTCACATAGCCATGTGATGACGAGGGCATGGACCATTGTGATGACAAATGTCATGAAGCATTGTGATGACAGGAGTCACGGAGCATTGTGATGACAGTCATCATGGAGCATTGTGATGACAAGGGCATGGAGCATTGTGATGATAGGGGCATGGATCATTGGTCTTACACCTTTCATGGATTATTGTGATGACAGTGGGCATGGCACATTGTGATGACAAGGGCATGGAGCATTGTGAAGACAAGGTAATAGAGTTTTGTGAAGACAGGTGTCAGGGAGCATTGTGATGACATATGTCATGGTCCATTGTGATGACAATGGCATGGAGCATTGTGATGCCAAGTGTCATGGAGGATTGTGATGACAAAGATAATGGAGCAATGTGATGACAAGGGCTTGGATCATTGTGATGAGAAGGCCATGAAGCACTCTGATGACATGCCTCGTGGAGTTTTGTGATGACAAGGGCATGGAGCATTGTCATTACAGGGGTCTTGGAGCATTGTGATGACAAGGGTCATGGAGCCTTGTGATGACCAGGGCATGGAGCATTCTGATGAGAAGGCCATGGCGCATTCTGATGACATGCATCATGGAGCTTTGTGTGACAGGGGCATGGAGCATTGTGATTAGAGGGTTCTTAGAGCATTGTGATGACAAGCGTCATGGAGCCACGTGATAAGGCTGTGGAACTTTGCAATGGCAGGGGTCATGGAGCATTGTTATGACAGGGGTAATGGAGCATTGTGAGGACAAGGGCATGGAGCATTGGTCTGAAACTTTCATGGATTGTTGTGATGAGAGTGGGCATGGAGCAATGTGATGACAAGGGCACGGAACCCTGTGATACATGGGTCATGGAGGATTGTAATGACAAGGTGGTGGAGCATTGTGATGCGAAGGGCATTGAATATTGTGATGACAAGCGTCATGGAGCTTTGTGATGACAAGGGCATGGAGCAATGGGATGAGAGGGTTCATGGAGCATTGTGATGACAATGACATGGAGCATTGTGATGCCAAGGGTCAAGGAACTGTGTGATGACAGAGGTCATGGAGCATTTTGATGACAAGGGCGTGGTGCATTGTGATGAGAAGAGCAGGGTGCATTGTGATGACATGGTCTTGGAGCAATTTGATGAAAATGGTCATGGATCATTTTGATGACAGGGCTTATGGAACATTGTGATGTCAGAGGTCATGGAGCATTGTGATAATAAGGGCATGTAGCACTGTGATGACAGGGGTCATTGGACATTTTGATGAGAGGGGTGAGGGAGTATTGTGATGATTAGTTATGGAACACTGTGATATCAGTGGTGAGAGAGCATTTTGATGGGAAGTGCATGGAGCATTATGATGACAAGGTTTATGGAGCATTGTGATGACAAGGATGTGGAGGAATGTGATGACAAGCGCATGGCTCATTGTGATGATATGGGTCATGGAGCATGGTGCTGACAAGCACATGGAGCATTGTGATGACAAGGGTCATGGAGCATTGTGATGAAAAGTTCATGGGTCATTGTGGTGACAATGGTCACAGAGCCTTGTGATGACGAGGGCATGGACCATTGTGACGAAAAATGTCATGAAGCATTGTGAAGACTTGAGCCATGGAGCATTGTGATGACAGGGGTCATGGAGAATTGTGCTGACCAGGGCATGGAGAATTTTGATGACAGCGTCTTGGAGCAATTGTCTGACAAGTTTCATGTATTCTTGTGGAGACAGTGGGCATGGTGCATTGTGATGACAAGGGAATGGAGAATTGTGATGACAAGGTCATGGAGTATTGTGAAGACAGGTGTCAGGGAGAATTGTGATGACATATGACATGGTCCATTGTGATGACAATGGCATGGAGCATTGTGATGTCAAGTATCATGGAGGATTGTGATGACAAAGATAATGGAGCAATGTGATGACAAGGGCTTGGATCATTGTGATGAGAAGGCCATGAAGCACTCTGATGACATGCCTCGTGGAGTTTTGTGATGACAAGGGCATGGAGCATTGTCATTACAGGGGTCTTGGAGCATTGTGAAGAAAATGGCATGGATCATTGTGATGAAAAAGGCATGGAGCCTTGTCATGACAGGGTTCAAGGAGCATACTGATGGCAAGTGTCATGGAGCATTGTGCTGACAAAGGCTTGGAGCATTGTGATGACAAGGGTCACAGATAATTGTGATGAAAAGTTCATGGAGCATTGTGGTGACACAGGTCACATAGCCATGTGATGACGAGGGCATGGACCATTGTGATGACAAATGTCATGAATCATTGTGATGACTGGAGTCACGGAGCATTGTGATGACAGTCGTCTTGGAGCATTGTGATGACAAGGGCATGGAGCATTGTGATGATAGGGGCATGGAGCATTGGTCTTACACCTTTCATGGATTATTGTGATGACAGTGGGCATGGCGCATTGTGATGACAAGGGCATGGAGCATTGTGAAGACAAGGTAATAGAGTTTTGTGAACACAGGTGTCAGGGAGCATTGTGATGACATATGTCATGGTCCATTGTGATGACAATGGCATGGAGCATTGTGATGAAAAAGGCATGGAGCCTTTTCATGACAGGGTTCAAGGAGCATTCTGACATGTGTATTGAGTATTGTGATGACAATGGCATGGTGCATTGTGATGCCAAGTATCATGGAGGATTCTGATGACAAAGGTAATGGAGCAATGTGATGACAAGGTCTTGGAGCATTGTGATGAGAAGAGCATGGGTAATTGTGATGATGAGCGTCATGGGGCGTTATGATAACAAGTGTTTTGGAACATTGTGATCACAAGGTTTTGGAGCCTTGTGATGACAGAGGTCATGGAGCAATTTGATTTCATTGTGATGACAATAGCATGAAGCATTATGATGATGGGCATGGTGCATTGTGATGACAGGGTTAATGGAACATTGAGATGCAAAGAGGCATGGAGCCTTGTGATTACAGGGGTCTTGGGGCATTGTGATGACAAGGGCATGGAGCATTGTGTTGAGAAGCCCTTGGAGCATTCTGATGACATGCGTCATGGAGCTTTGTGATGAAAACGGCATGGAGCATTGTGATGACAAGGGTCATGGAGCCATGTGATGACAAGGCCTTGGAACATTGTGATGGCAGTGGTAATGGAGCATTGTGAGGACAAGTGCATGGAGCATTGGTGTGAAAAGTTTCATGGATTATTGGGATGAGAGTGAGAAAGGAGCATTGTGGTGACAAGGGCATGGAACACTGTGATACATGGTTCATGGTGGATTGTAATGACAAGGGCATGGAGCATTGTGATGAGAAGGGCATCGAGCATTGTGATGAGAAGCGTCATGGAGCTTTGTGATGAAAAGGGCATGGAGCAGTGCGTGAGTGTTCATGGAGCATTGTGATGACAATGGCATGGAGCATTGTGATGAGTGGAATCATGGAGCATTGCGATGACAGGGGTCATGGAACATTGTGATGACAAGGGCAAGGAACATTGTGATGACAGGGGCATGGAGCAATTTGATGAAAAGTGTCATGGAACATTTTGATGACAGGGGTTATGGAACATTGTGATGTCAGGGGTCATGGAGCATTGTGATGAAAAGGGTCATGGAGCATTTTGATGATAGGTGTTATGGAACATTGTGATGTCAGGGGCCATGGAGCATTGTGATGACTGGGGTCATGGAACATTGTGATGACAGGGGTGAGGGAGTATTGTGATGACTAGTGATGGAACATTGTGATATCAGTGGTGAGATAGCACTTTGATGGGAAGTGCATGGAGCATTGTGAGGACAAGCTTTATGGAGCATTGTGATGACAATGTTGTGGAGCATTTTGATGACAAGCGCATGGTACATTGTGATGACATGGGTCATGGAGCATTTTGCTGAGAAGCGCATGGAGCATTGTGATGACAAGGGTCATGGAGCATTGTGCTGATAAAGGCATGGCACATTGTGATGACAAGGGTCACAGAGAATTGTGATGAAAAATTCATGGAGCATTGTGGTGACAAAGGTAACAGAGCCTTGGGATGACGAGGGTATGGACCATTGTGATGACAAAGTTCATGAAGTATTGTGATGAGTGGAATCATGGAGCATTGCGATGACAGGGGTCAAGGAGCATTGGGATGACAAGGGCAAGGAGCATTGTGTTGACAAGTTTCATGGATTATTGCAATGACATTGGGCATGGCGAATTTTGATGACAAGGGCATGGAGCATTGTTATGACAAGGTCATGGATGATTGTGATGGCAAAGGTAATGGAGCATTGTGATGACAAGGGCATGGAGCATTGCGATGAAAAGGTCCATTGAGAATTTTGATGACAAGTTCGTGAAGCATTGTGATGACATGCGCATGGGGCTTTCTATGACAGGGTCATGGAGCATTGCAATGACAAGTGCATGGAGAATTGTGAGGACAAGAGCATGTAACATTTTGATGAGAAGTGTCTTGGAGCATTGTGATGACAGGGACGTGGAGAATTGTGATGCAAAGGGACATGGTGCATTGTGATGACCAGGGCATGGAGCATAGTGATGGCAAGACCGTGGAGCACTGTGATGAGAAGACCCCGGATAATTGTGATGACGAGCGTCATGGAGCACTGTAATGACAAGGGGCATGGAGCATTGTGATGACAGGTGTCATGGAGCATTGTCATGACATGGGTCATGGAGCATTGTGATGACAAGTGTCATGGAACATTCTGATGACAAGCTTGTGGAGTATTGTGATGACAATGGCATGGAGCATTGTGATGAAAAAGGCATGGAGCCTTTTCATGACAGTGTTCAAGGAGCATTCTGATGACAAGTGTCCGAGAGCATTGTGATGACAATGTATTGAGCATTGTGATGACAAAGGTCATGGAGCATTGCGATGACAAGGTCATGGATTATTGTGATGATAGGCATCATGGAGCGTTGTGATGACAAGTGTTATGGAACATTGTGATCACAGGGTTTGGAGCATTGTGATGACAGAGGTCATGGAGCATTTTGATTTCATGGAGAATGGAGCATTGTGATGACAAGGGCATGAAGCAAAGTGATCCCAAGGTTCTTGGAGGATTGTGATGACAATGGGAATGGAGTATTGGTGATAACAAGCTCATGGAGCATTCTGATGACAAGCTCGTGGAGATTTGTGATGACAATGGCATGGAGCATTGTGGTGAAAAGGGCAAGAAGCATTGTGATGAAAAGGGCAAGGAGCCTTTTCATGACAGGGTTCAAGGAGCATTCTGACGACAAGTATCAGGGAGCATTGTGATGACATGTGTATTGAGTATTGTGATGAAAAAGGGCATGGAGCATTGTGATGACAAGGGCATGGATTATTGTGATGACAGGCCTCATGGAGCGTTGTGATGACAAGTGTTATGGAACATTGTGATCACAAGGGTTTGGAGCATTGTGATGACAGAGGTCATGGATCATTTTGATTTCAAGGAGCATGGAGCATTGTGATGTCAAGGGCATGAAACAATGTGATCCCAAGGTTCTTGGAGGATTGTGATGACAATGGGAATTGAGCATTGGTGATAACAAGCTCATGGAGCATTGTGATGACAAGGTCATGTAGCATTTTTATGACAAAGGCATGGAGCATTGTGATGACAAGCGTCATGGTGCACTGTGATGAAAAGCATCACGGAGCATTGTGATTACAGGGGTCATGGAGCATTGGGATGACAAGGGCATGGATCATCGTGATGACAATTGTCATGGAGCATTTTGATGACAAGAGTCCCGGATCATTTTGTTGTCAGGGTCATGGAGCATTGTGATGACTGTGGTCATGGAGCACTGTGATGACAGTGGTCATGGAGCATTGTGATGAGAAGGTCAAAGAGAATTGGGCTGAAAATGTTCATGGAGTATTGTGATGACATGGGTCCTGGAACATTGTGATGACAAGGGAATGGAGTATGGTGATGACAAGGTCCTGGAGCATTGTGATGAGAACACCATGGAGCTTTGTGATGACAAGTCTCATGGAGCATTCTGATGAAAAGAGGCATGGATCACTGTGATTACAGGTGTCTTGGAGCATTGTGATGACAAGGGCATGGAGCATTGTGATGAGAAGGCCATGGAGCACTCTGATGACTTGCCTCATGGAGCTTTGTGATGACAAGGGCATAGAGCATTGTCATTACAGGGGTCTTGGGGCATTGTGAAGAAAATGGCATGGATCATTGTGATGAAAAAGGCATGGAGCCTTTTCATGACATGGTTCAAAGAGGATACTGATGGCAAGTGTCATGGAGCATTGTGCTGACAAAGGCTTGGAGCATTGTGATGACAAGTGTCAGAGAGAATTGTGATGAAATGTTCATGGAGCATTGTGGTGACACAGGTCACATAGCCATGTGATGACGAGGGCATGGACCATTGTGATAACAAATGTCATTAAGCTTTGTGATGACTGGAGTCACGGAGCATTGTGATGACAGGCGTCATGGAGCATTGCGATGACAAGGGCATGGAGCATTGTGATGACAGGGGCATGGAGCATTGGTCTTACACGTTTCACGGATTATTGTGATGACAGTGGGCATGGCGCATTGTGATGACAAGGGCATGGAGCATTGTGATGACAAGGTCATAGAGTATTGTGAAGACAGGTGTCAGGGAGCATTGTGATGACATATGTCATGGTCCATTGTGATGACAATGGCATGGAGCATTGTGATGCCAAGTGTCATGGAGGAATGTGATGACAAAGGTCATGGAGCATTGTGATGACAAGGGTCATGGAGCATTGTGATGACAAGGGTCATGGAGCATTGTGATGACAAGGGCCATTGAGAATTTTGATGACAAGGTCGTGTAGCATTGTGATGACAAGTGCATGGTGCTTGCAATGACAGGGGTCATGGAGCATTGCAATGACAATTTCATGGAGAATTGTGATGACAAGAGCATGTAACATTGTGATAAGAAGAGTCATGGAGCATTGTGATGACAAGGACGTGGAGAATTGTGAGGACAAGGGACATGGAGCATTGTGATGACCAGGGCATGGAGCATTTTGATGGAAAGACCGTGGAGCATTGTGATGAGAAGGCCATGGATAATTGTGATGACGAGCATTATGGAGCACTGTAATACCAAGGGGCATGGATCATTGTGATTACATGGGTCTTGGAGCATTGTGATGACAAGGGTCATGGAGCCTTGTGCTGACCAGGGCATGGAGCATTCTGATGAGAAGGCCATGGCGCATTCTGATGACATGCGTCATGGAGCTTTGTGTGACAGGGGCATGGAGCATTGTGATTAGAGGGGTCTTAGAGCATTGTGATGACAAGCGTCATGGAGCCACGTGATAAGGCTGTGGAACTTTGCAATGGCAGGGGTCATGGAGCATTGTTATGACAGGGGTAATGGAGCATTGTGAGGACAAGGGCATGGAGCATTGGTCTGAAACTTTCATGGATTGTTGTGATGAGAGTGGGCATGGAGCAATGTGATGACAAGGGCACGGAACCCTGTGATACATGGGTCATGGAGGATTGTAATGACAAGGTGGTGGAGCATTGTGATGCGAAGGGCATTGAATATTGTGATGACAAGCGTCATGGAGCTTTGTGATGACAAGGGCATGGAGCAATGGGATGAGAGGGTTCATGGAGCATTGTGATGACAACGACATGGAGCATTGTGATGCCAAGGGTCAAGGAACTGTGTGATGACAAAGGTCATGGAGCATTTTGATGACAAGGGCGTGGTGCATTGTGATGAGAAGAGCAGGGTGCATTGTGATGACATGGTCTTGGAGCAATTTGATGAAAATGGTCATGGATCATTTTGATGGCAGGGCTTATGGAACATTGTGATGTCAGAGGTTATGGAGCATTGTGATGAAATGGGTCATGGAGCATTTTGATGACAGGGTTTATGGAACATTGTGATGTCAGAGGTCATGGAGCATTGTGATAATAAGGGCATGTAGCACTGTGATGACAGGGGTCATTGGACATTTTGATGAGAGGGGTGAGGGAGTATTGTGATGACTAGTTATGGAACATTGTGATATCAGTGGTGAGAGAGCATTTTGATGGGAAGTGCATGGAGCATTATGATGACAAGGTTTATGGAGCATTGTGATGACAAGGATGTGGAGGAATGTGATGACAAGCACATGGCTCATTGTGATGATATGGGTCATGGAGCATGGTGCTGACAAGCACATGGAGCATTGTGATGACAAGGGTCATGGAGCATTGTGATGAAAAGTTCATGGATCATTGTGGTGACAATGGTCACAGAGCCTTGTGATGACGAGGGCATGGACCATTGTGACGAAAAATGTCATGAAGCATTGTGAGGACTTGAGCCATGGAGCATTGTGATGACAGGGGTCATGGAGAATTGTGATGTCAAGGGCATGGAGAATTGTGATGACAGCGTCTTGGAGCAATTGTCTGACAAGTTTCATGTATTCTTGTGGAGACAGTGGGCATGGTGCATTGTGATGACAAGGGAATGGAGAATTGTGATGACAAGGTCATGGAGTATTGTGAAGACAGGTGTCAGGGAGAATTGTGATGACATATGACATGGTCCATTGTGATGACAATGGCATGGAGCATTGTGATGTCAAGTATCATGGAGGATTGTGATGACAAAGATAATGGAGCAATGTGATGACAAGGGCTTGGAGCATTGTGATGAGAAGACCATGGATAATTGTGATGATGAGCCTCATGGAGCGTTGTGATAACAAGTGTTATAGAACATTGTGATCACAAGGGTTTGGAACCTTGTGATGACAGAGGTCATGGAGCATTTTGATTTCATTGTGATGACAATAGCATGAAGCATTATGATGATGGGCATGGTGCATTGTGATGACAGGGTTCATGGAGCATTGAGATGCAAAGGGGCATGGATCATTGTGATTACAGGGGTCTTGGGGCATTCTGATGACATGCGTCATGGAGCTTTGTGATGAAAACGGCATGGAGCATTGTGATGCTAAGGGTCATGGAGCCTTGTGATGAGAAGGTCATGGAGCATTGGGCTAAAAATATTCATGGAGTATTGTGATGACATTGGTCTTGGAGCATTGTGATGAGAAAGTCAAAGAGAATTGGGCTGACAATGTTCATGGAGTATTGTGATGACAGGGATCATGGAGCTTTGTGATGACAAGGGTATGGAGTATGGTGATGACAAGGTCCTGGAGCATTGTGATGAGAACACCATGGAGCTTTGTGATGACAAGTCTCATGGAGCATTCTGATGAACAGGGGCATGGGGCATTGCGATTACAGGTGTCTTGGAGCATTGTGATGACAAGGGCATGGAGCATTGTGATGAGAAGGCCATGGGGCACTCTGATGACATGCCTCGTGGAGCTTTGTGATGACAAGGGCATGGAGCCTTGTCATTACAGGGGTCTTGGAGCATTGTGAAGAAAATGGCATGGATCATTGTGATGAAAAAGGCATGGAGCCTTGTCATGACAGGGTTCAAGGAGCATACTGATGGCAAGTGTCATGGAGCATTGTGCTGACAAAGGCTTGGAGCATTGTGATGACAAGGGTCACAGATAATTGTGATGAAAAGTTCATGGAGCATTGTGGTGACACAGGTCACATAGCCATGTGATGACGACGGCATGGACCATTGTGATGACAAATGTCATGAAGCATTGTGATGACAGGAGTCACGGAGCATTGTGATGACAGTCATCATGGAGCATTGTGATGACAAGGGCATGGAGCATTGTGATGATAGGGGCATGGATCATTGGTCTTACACCTTTCATGGATTATTGTGATGAGAGTGGGCATGGCACATTGTGATGACAAGGGCATGGAGCATTGTGAAGACAAGGTAATAGAGTTTTGTGAAGACAGGTGTCAGGGAGCATTGTGATGACATATGTCATGGTCCATTGTGATGACAATGGCATGGAGCATTGTGATGCCAAGTGTCATGGAGGATTGTGATGACAAAGATAATGGAGCAATGTGATGACAAGGGCTTGGATCATTGTGATGAGAAGGCCATGAAGCACTCTGATGACATGCCTCGTGGAGTTTTGTGATGACAAGGGCATGGAGCATTGTCATTACAGGGGTCTTGGAGCATTGTGATGACAAGGGTCATGGAGCCTTGTGATGACCAGGGCATGGAGCATTCTGATGAGAAGGCCATGGCGCATTCTGATGACATGCATCATGGAGCTTTGTGTGACAGGGGCATGGAGCATTGTGATTAGAGGGGTCTTAGAGCATTGTGATGACAAGCGTCATGGAGCCACGTGATAAGGCTGTGGAACTTTGCAATGGCAGGGGTCATGGAGCATTGTTATGACAGGGGTAATGGAGCATTGTGAGGACAAGGGCATGGAGCATTGGTCTGAAACTTTCATGGATTGTTGTGATGAGAGTGGGCATGGAGCAATGTGATGACAAGGGCACGGAACCCTGTGATACATGGGTCATGGAGGATTGTAATGACAAGGTGGTGGAGCATTGTGATGCGAAGGGCATTGAATATTGTGATGACAAGCGTCATGGAGCTTTGTGATGACAAGGGCATGGAGCAATGGGATGAGAGGGTTCATGGAGCATTGTGATGACAACGACATGGAGCATTGTGATGCCAAGGGTCAAGGAACTGTGTGATGACAGAGGTCATGGAGCATTTTGATGACAAGGGCGTGGTGCATTGTGATGAGAAGAGCAGGGTGCATTGTGATGACATGGTCTTGGAGCAATTTGATGAAAATGGTCATGGATCATTTTGATGACAGGGCTTATGGAACATTGTGATGTCAGAGGTCATGGAGCATTGTGATAATAAGGGCATGTAGCACTGTGATGACAGGGGTCATTGGACATTTTGATGAGAGGGGTGAGGGAGTATTGTGATGATTAGTTATGGAACACTGTGATATCAGTGGTGAGAGAGCATTTTGATGGGAAGTGCATGGAGCATTATGATGACAAGGTTTATGGAGCATTGTGATGACAAGGATGTGGAGGAATGTGATGACAAGCGCATGGCTCATTGTGATGATATGGGTCATGGAGCATGGTGCTGACAAGCACATGGAGCATTGTGATGACAAGGGTCATGGAGCATTGTGATGAAAAGTTCATGGGTCATTGTGGTGACAATGGTCACAGAGCCTTGTGATGACGAGGGCATGGACCATTGTGACGAAAAATGTCATGAAGCATTGTGAAGACTTGAGCCATGGAGCATTGTGATGACAGGGGTCATGGAGAATTGTGCTGACCAGGGCATGGAGCATTCTGATGAGAAGGCCATGGCGCATTCTGATGACATGCATCATGGAGCTTTGTGTGACAGGGGCATGGAGCCTTGTGATTAGAGGGGTCTTAGAGCATTGTGATGACAAGCGTCATGGAGCCACGTGATAAGGCTGTGGAACTTTGCAATGGCAGGGGTCATGGAGCATTGTTATGACAGGGGTAATGGAGCATTGTGAGGACAAGGGCATGGAGCATTGGTCTGAAACTTTCATGGATTGTTGTGATGAGAGTGGGCATGGAGCAATGTGATGACAAGGGCACGGAACCCTGTGATACATGGGTCATGGAGGATTGTAATGACAAGGTGGTGGAGCATTGTGATGCGAAGGGCATTGAATATTGTGATGACAAGCGTCATGGAGCTTTGTGATGACAAGGGCATGGAGCAATGGGATGAGAGGGTTCATGGAGCATTGTGATGACAATGACATGGAGCATTGTGATGCCAAGGGTCAAGGAACTGTGTGATGACAGAGGTCATGGAGCATTTTGATGACAAGGGCGTGGTGCATTGTGATGAGAAGAGCAGGGTGCATTGTGATGACATGGTCTTGGAGCAATTTGATGAAAATGGTCATGGATCATTTTGATGACAGGGCTTATGGAACATTGTGATGTCAGAGGTCATGGAGCATTGTGATAATAAGGGCATGTAGCACTGTGATGACAGGGGTCATTGGACATTTTGATGAGAGGGGTGAGGGAGTATTGTGATGATTAGTTATGGAACACTGTGATATCAGTGGTGAGAGAGCATTTTGATGGGAAGTGCATGGAGCATTATGATGACAAGGTTTATGGAGCATTGTGATGACAAGGATGTGGAGGAATGTGATGACAAGCGCATGGCTCATTGTGATGATATGGGTCATGGAGCATGGTGCTGACAAGCACATGGAGCATTGTGATGACAAGGGTCATGGAGCATTGTGATGAAAAGTTCATGGGTCATTGTGGTGACAATGGTCACAGAGCCTTGTGATGACGAGGGCATGGACCATTGTGACGAAAAATGTCATGAAGCATTGTGAAGACTTGAGCCATGGAGCATTGTGATGACAGGGGTCATGGAGAATTGTGCTGACCAGGGCATGGAGAATTTTGATGACAGCGTCTTGGAGCAATTGTCTGACAAGTTTCATGTATTCTTGTGGAGACAGTGGGCATGGTGCATTGTGATGACAAGGGAATGGAGAATTGTGATGACAAGGTCATGGAGTATTGTGAAGACAGGTGTCAGGGAGAATTGTGATGACATATGACATGGTCCATTGTGATGACAATGGCATGGAGCATTGTGATGTCAAGTATCATGGAGGATTGTGATGACAAAGATAATGGAGCAATGTGATGACAAGGGCTTGGATCATTGTGATGAGAAGGCCATGAAGCACTCTGATGACATGCCTCGTGGAGTTTTGTGATGACAAGGGCATGGAGCATTGTCATTACAGGGGTCTTGGAGCATTGTGAAGAAAATGGCATGGATCATTGTGATGAAAAAGGCATGGAGCCTTGTCATGACAGGGTTCAAGGAGCATACTGATGGCAAGTGTCATGGAGCATTGTGCTGACAAAGGCTTGGAGCATTGTGATGACAAGGGTCACAGATAATTGTGATGAAAAGTTCATGGAGCATTGTGGTGACACAGGTCACATAGCCATGTGATGACGAGGGCATGGACCATTGTGATGACAAATGTCATGAATCATTGTGATGACTGGAGTCACGGAGCATTGTGATGACAGTCGTCTTGGAGCATTGTGATGACAAGGGCATGGAGCATTGTGATGATAGGGGCATGGAGCATTGGTCTTACACCTTTCATGGATTATTGTGATGACAGTGGGCATGGCGCATTGTGATGACAAGGGCATGGAGCATTGTGAAGACAAGGTAATAGAGTTTTGTGAACACAGGTGTCAGGGAGCATTGTGATGACATATGTCATGGTCCATTGTGATGACAATGGCATGGAGCATTGTGATGAAAAAGGCATGGAGCCTTTTCATGACAGGGTTCAAGGAGCATTCTGACATGTGTATTGAGTATTGTGATGACAATGGCATGGTGCATTGTGATGCCAAGTATCATGGAGGATTCTGATGACAAAGGTAATGGAGCAATGTGATGACAAGGTCTTGGAGCATTGTGATGAGAAGAGCATGGGTAATTGTGATGATGAGCGTCATGGGGCGTTATGATAACAAGTGTTTTGGAACATTGTGATCACAAGGTTTTGGAGCCTTGTGATGACAGAGGTCATGGAGCAATTTGATTTCATTGTGATGACAATAGCATGAAGCATTATGATGATGGGCATGGTGCATTGTGATGACAGGGTTAATGGAACATTGAGATGCAAAGAGGCATGGAGCCTTGTGATTACAGGGGTCTTGGGGCATTGTGATGACAAGGGCATGGAGCATTGTGTTGAGAAGCCCTTGGAGCATTCTGATGACATGCGTCATGGAGCTTTGTGATGAAAACGGCATGGAGCATTGTGATGACAAGGGTCATGGAGCCATGTGATGACAAGGCCTTGGAACATTGTGATGGCAGTGGTAATGGAGCATTGTGAGGACAAGTGCATGGAGCATTGGTGTGAAAAGTTTCATGGATTATTGGGATGAGAGTGAGAAAGGAGCATTGTGGTGACAAGGGCATGGAACACTGTGATACATGGTTCATGGTGGATTGTAATGACAAGGGCATGGAGCATTGTGATGAGAAGGGCATCGAGCATTGTGATGAGAAGCGTCATGGAGCTTTGTGATGAAAAGGGCATGGAGCAGTGCGTGAGTGTTCATGGAGCATTGTGATGACAATGGCATGGAGCATTGTGATGAGTGGAATCATGGAGCATTGCGATGACAGGGGTCATGGAACATTGTGATGACAAGGGCAAGGAACATTGTGATGACAGGGGCATGGAGCAATTTGATGAAAAGTGTCATGGAACATTTTGATGACAGGGGTTATGGAACATTGTGATGTCAGGGGTCATGGAGCATTGTGATGAAAAGGGTCATGGAGCATTTTGATGATAGGTGTTATGGAACATTGTGATGTCAGGGGCCATGGAGCATTGTGATGACTGGGGTCATGGAACATTGTGATGACAGGGGTGAGGGAGTATTGTGATGACTAGTGATGGAACATTGTGATATCAGTGGTGAGATAGCACTTTGATGGGAAGTGCATGGAGCATTGTGAGGACAAGCTTTATGGAGCATTGTGATGACAATGTTGTGGAGCATTTTGATGACAAGCGCATGGTACATTGTGATGACATGGGTCATGGAGCATTTTGCTGAGAAGCGCATGGAGCATTGTGATGACAAGGGTCATGGAGCATTGTGCTGATAAAGGCATGGCACATTGTGATGACAAGGGTCACAGAGAATTGTGATGAAAAATTCATGGAGCATTGTGGTGACAAAGGTAACAGAGCCTTGGGATGACGAGGGTATGGACCATTGTGATGACAAAGTTCATGAAGTATTGTGATGAGTGGAATCATGGAGCATTGCGATGACAGGGGTCAAGGAGCATTGGGATGGCAAGGGCAAGGAGCATTGTGTTGACAAGTTTCATGGATTATTGCAATGACATTGGGCATGGCGAATTTTGATGACAAGGGCATGGAGCATTGTTATGACAAGGTCATGGATGATTGTGATGGCAAAGGTAATGGAGCATTGTGATGACAAGGGCATGGAGCATTGCGATGAAAAGGTCCATTGAGAATTTTGATGACAAGTTCGTGAAGCATTGTGATGACATGCGCATGGGGCTTTCTATGACAGGGTCATGGAGCATTGCAATGACAAGTGCATGGAGAATTGTGAGGACAAGAGCATGTAACATTTTGATGAGAAGTGTCTTGGAGCATTGTGATGACAGGGACGTGGAGAATTGTGATGCAAAGGGACATGGTGCATTGTGATGACCAGGGCATGGAGCATAGTGATGGCAAGACCGTGGAGCACTGTGATGAGAAGACCCCGGATAATTGTGATGACGAGCGTCATGGAGCACTGTAATGACAAGGGGCATGGAGCATTGTGATGACAGGTGTCATGGAGCATTGTCATGACATGGGTCATGGAGCATTGTGATGACAAGTGTCATGGAACATTCTGATGACAAGCTTGTGGAGTATTGTGATGACAATGGCATGGAGCATTGTGATGAAAAAGGCATGGAGCCTTTTCATGACAGTGTTCAAGGAGCATTCTGATGACAAGTGTCCGAGAGCATTGTGATGACAATGTATTGAGCATTGTGATGACAAAGGTCATGGAGCATTGCGATGACAAGGTCATGGATTATTGTGATGATAGGCATCATGGAGCGTTGTGATGACAAGTGTTATGGAACATTGTGATCACAGGGTTTGGAGCATTGTGATGACAGAGGTCATGGAGCATTTTGATTTCATGGAGAATGGAGCATTGTGATGACAAGGGCATGAAGCAAAGTGATCCCAAGGTTCTTGGAGGATTGTGATGACAATGGGAATGGAGTATTGGTGATAACAAGCTCATGGAGCATTCTGATGACAAGCTCGTGGAGATTTGTGATGACAATGGCATGGAGCATTGTGGTGAAAAGGGCAAGAAGCATTGTGATGAAAAGGGCAAGGAGCCTTTTCATGACAGGGTTCAAGGAGCATTCTGACGACAAGTATCAGGGAGCATTGTGATGACATGTGTATTGAGTATTGTGATGAAAAAGGGCATGGAGCATTGTGATGACAAGGGCATGGATTATTGTGATGACAGGCCTCATGGAGCGTTGTGATGACAAGTGTTATGGAACATTGTGATCACAAGGGTTTGGAGCATTGTGATGACAGAGGTCATGGATCATTTTGATTTCAAGGAGCATGGAGCATTGTGATGTCAAGGGCATGAAACAATGTGATCCCAAGGTTCTTGGAGGATTGTGATGACAATGGGAATTGAGCATTGGTGATAACAAGCTCATGGAGCATTGTGATGACAAGGTCATGTAGCATTTTTATGACAAAGGCATGGAGCATTGTGATGACAAGCGTCATGGTGCACTGTGATGAAAAGCATCACGGAGCATTGTGATTACAGGGGTCATGGAGCATTGGGATGACAAGGGCATGGATCATCGTGATGACAATTGTCATGGAGCATTTTGATGACAAGAGTCCCGGATCATTTTGTTGTCAGGGTCATGGAGCATTGTGATGACTGTGGTCATGGAGCACTGTGATGACAGTGGTCATGGAGCATTGTGATGAGAAGGTCAAAGAGAATTGGGCTGAAAATGTTCATGGAGTATTGTGATGACATGGGTCCTGGAACATTGTGATGACAAGGGAATGGAGTATGGTGATGACAAGGTCCTGGAGCATTGTGATGAGAACACCATGGAGCTTTGTGATGACAAGTCTCATGGAGCATTCTGATGAAAAGAGGCATGGATCACTGTGATTACAGGTGTCTTGGAGCATTGTGATGACAAGGGCATGGAGCATTGTGATGAGAAGGCCATGGAGCACTCTGATGACTTGCCTCATGGAGCTTTGTGATGACAAGGGCATAGAGCATTGTCATTACAGGGGTCTTGGGGCATTGTGAAGAAAATGGCATGGATCATTGTGATGAAAAAGGCATGGAGCCTTTTCATGACATGGTTCAAAGAGGATACTGATGGCAAGTGTCATGGAGCATTGTGCTGACAAAGGCTTGGAGCATTGTGATGACAAGTGTCAGAGAGAATTGTGATGAAATGTTCATGGAGCATTGTGGTGACACAGGTCACATAGCCATGTGATGACGAGGGCATGGACCATTGTGATAACAAATGTCATTAAGCTTTGTGATGACTGGAGTCACGGAGCATTGTGATGACAGGCGTCATGGAGCATTGCGATGACAAGGGCATGGAGCATTGTGATGACAGGGGCATGGAGCATTGGTCTTACACGTTTCACGGATTATTGTGATGACAGTGGGCATGGCGCATTGTGATGACAAGGGCATGGAGCATTGTGATGACAAGGTCATAGAGTATTGTGAAGACAGGTGTCAGGGAGCATTGTGATGACATATGTCATGGTCCATTGTGATGACAATGGCATGGAGCATTGTGATGCCAAGTGTCATGGAGGAATGTGATGACAAAGGTCATGGAGCATTGTGATGACAAGGGTCATGGAGCATTGTGATGACAAGGGTCATGGAGCATTGTGATGACAAGGGCCATTGAGAATTTTGATGACAAGGTCGTGTAGCATTGTGATGACAAGTGCATGGTGCTTGCAATGACAGGGGTCATGGAGCATTGCAATGACAATTTCATGGAGAATTGTGATGACAAGAGCATGTAACATTGTGATAAGAAGAGTCATGGAGCATTGTGATGACAAGGACGTGGAGAATTGTGAGGACAAGGGACATGGAGCATTGTGATGACCAGGGCATGGAGCATTTTGATGGAAAGACCGTGGAGCATTGTGATGAGAAGGCCATGGATAATTGTGATGACGAGCATTATGGAGCACTGTAATACCAAGGGGCATGGATCATTGTGATTACATGGGTCTTGGAGCATTGTGATGACAAGGGTCATGGAGCCTTGTGCTGACCAGGGCATGGAGCATTCTGATGAGAAGGCCATGGCGCATTCTGATGACATGCGTCATGGAGCTTTGTGTGACAGGGGCATGGAGCATTGTGATTAGAGGGGTCTTAGAGCATTGTGATGACAAGCGTCATGGAGCCACGTGATAAGGCTGTGGAACTTTGCAATGGCAGGGGTCATGGAGCATTGTTATGACAGGGGTAATGGAGCATTGTGAGGACAAGGGCATGGAGCATTGGTCTGAAACTTTCATGGATTGTTGTGATGAGAGTGGGCATGGAGCAATGTGATGACAAGGGCACGGAACCCTGTGATACATGGGTCATGGAGGATTGTAATGACAAGGTGGTGGAGCATTGTGATGCGAAGGGCATTGAATATTGTGATGACAAGCGTCATGGAGCTTTGTGATGACAAGGGCATGGAGCAATGGGATGAGAGGGTTCATGGAGCATTGTGATGACAACGACATGGAGCATTGTGATGCCAAGGGTCAAGGAACTGTGTGATGACAAAGGTCATGGAGCATTTTGATGACAAGGGCGTGGTGCATTGTGATGAGAAGAGCAGGGTGCATTGTGATGACATGGTCTTGGAGCAATTTGATGAAAATGGTCATGGATCATTTTGATGGCAGGGCTTATGGAACATTGTGATGTCAGAGGTTATGGAGCATTGTGATGAAATGGGTCATGGAGCATTTTGATGACAGGGTTTATGGAACATTGTGATGTCAGAGGTCATGGAGCATTGTGATAATAAGGGCATGTAGCACTGTGATGACAGGGGTCATTGGACATTTTGATGAGAGGGGTGAGGGAGTATTGTGATGACTAGTTATGGAACATTGTGATATCAGTGGTGAGAGAGCATTTTGATGGGAAGTGCATGGAGCATTATGATGACAAGGTTTATGGAGCATTGTGATGACAAGGATGTGGAGGAATGTGATGACAAGCACATGGCTCATTGTGATGATATGGGTCATGGAGCATGGTGCTGACAAGCACATGGAGCATTGTGATGACAAGGGTCATGGAGCATTGTGATGAAAAGTTCATGGATCATTGTGGTGACAATGGTCACAGAGCCTTGTGATGACGAGGGCATGGACCATTGTGACGAAAAATGTCATGAAGCATTGTGAGGACTTGAGCCATGGAGCATTGTGATGACAGGGGTCATGGAGAATTGTGATGTCAAGGGCATGGAGAATTGTGATGACAGCGTCTTGGAGCAATTGTCTGACAAGTTTCATGTATTCTTGTGGAGACAGTGGGCATGGTGCATTGTGATGACAAGGGAATGGAGAATTGTGATGACAAGGTCATGGAGTATTGTGAAGACAGGTGTCAGGGAGAATTGTGATGACATATGACATGGTCCATTGTGATGACAATGGCATGGAGCATTGTGATGTCAAGTATCATGGAGGATTGTGATGACAAAGATAATGGAGCAATGTGATGACAAGGGCTTGGAGCATTGTGATGAGAAGACCATGGATAATTGTGATGATGAGCCTCATGGAGCGTTGTGATAACAAGTGTTATAGAACATTGTGATCACAAGGGTTTGGAACCTTGTGATGACAGAGGTCATGGAGCATTTTGATTTCATTGTGATGACAATAGCATGAAGCATTATGATGATGGGCATGGTGCATTGTGATGACAGGGTTCATGGAGCATTGAGATGCAAAGGGGCATGGATCATTGTGATTACAGGGGTCTTGGGGCATTCTGATGACATGCGTCATGGAGCTTTGTGATGAAAACGGCATGGAGCATTGTGATGCTAAGGGTCATGGAGCCTTGTGATGAGAAGGTCATGGAGCATTGGGCTAAAAATATTCATGGAGTATTGTGATGACATTGGTCTTGGAGCATTGTGATGAGAAAGTCAAAGAGAATTGGGCTGACAATGTTCATGGAGTATTGTGATGACAGGGATCATGGAGCTTTGTGATGACAAGGGTATGGAGTATGGTGATGACAAGGTCCTGGAGCATTGTGATGAGAACACCATGGAGCTTTGTGATGACAAGTCTCATGGAGCATTCTGATGAACAGGGGCATGGGGCATTGCGATTACAGGTGTCTTGGAGCATTGTGATGACAAGGGCATGGAGCATTGTGATGAGAAGGCCATGGGGCACTCTGATGACATGCCTCGTGGAGCTTTGTGATGACAAGGGCATGGAGCCTTGTCATTACAGGGGTCTTGGAGCATTGTGAAGAAAATGGCATGGATCATTGTGATGAAAAAGGCATGGAGCCTTGTCATGACAGGGTTCAAGGAGCATACTGATGGCAAGTGTCATGGAGCATTGTGCTGACAAAGGCTTGGAGCATTGTGATGACAAGGGTCACAGATAATTGTGATGAAAAGTTCATGGAGCATTGTGGTGACACAGGTCACATAGCCATGTGATGACGAGGGCATGGACCATTGTGATGACAAATGTCATGAAGCATTGTGATGACAGGAGTCACGGAGCATTGTGATGACAGTCATCATGGAGCATTGTGATGACAAGGGCATGGAGCATTGTGATGATAGGGGCATGGATCATTGGTCTTACACCTTTCATGGATTATTGTGATGACAGTGGGCATGGCACATTGTGATGACAAGGGCATGGAGCATTGTGAAGACAAGGTAATAGAGTTTTGTGAAGACAGGTGTCAGGGAGCATTGTGATGACATATGTCATGGTCCATTGTGATGACAATGGCATGGAGCATTGTGATGCCAAGTGTCATGGAGGAATGTGATGACAAAGGTCATGGAGCATTGTGATGACAAGGGTCATGGAGCATTGTGATGACAAGGGTCATGGAGCATTGTGATGACAAGGGCCATTGAGAATTTTGATGACAAGGTCGTGTAGCATTGTGATGACAAGTGCATGGTGCTTGCAATGACAGGGGTCATGGAGCATTGCAATGACAATTTCATGGAGAATTGTGATGACAAGAGCATGTAACATTGTGATAAGAAGAGTCATGGAGCATTGTGATGACAAGGACGTGGAGAATTGTGAGGACAAGGGACATGGAGCATTGTGATGACCAGGGCATGGAGCATTTTGATGGAAAGACCGTGGAGCATTGTGATGAGAAGGCCATGGATAATTGTGATGACGAGCATTATGGAGCACTGTAATACCAAGGGGCATGGATCATTGTGATTACATGGGTCTTGGAGCATTGTGATGACAAGGGTCATGGAGCCTTGTGCTGACCAGGGCATGGAGCATTCTGATGAGAAGGCCATGGCGCATTCTGATGACATGCATCATGGAGCTTTGTGTGACAGGGGCATGGAGCATTTTGATTAGAGGGGTCTTAGAGCATTGTGATGACAAGCGTCATGGAGCCACGTGATAAGGCTGTGGAACTTTGCAATGGCAGGGGTCATGGAGCATTGTTATGACAGGGGTAATGGAGCATTGTGAGGACAAGGGCATGGAGCATTGGTCTGAAACTTTCATGGATTGTTGTGATGAGAGTGGGCATGGAGCAATGTGATGACAAGGGCACGGAACCCTGTGATACATGGGTCATGGAGGATTGTAATGACAAGGTGGTGGAGCATTGTGATGCGAAGGGCATTGAATATTGTGATGACAAGCGTCATGGAGCTTTGTGATGACAAGGGCATGGAGCAATGGGATGAGAGGGTTCATGGAGCATTGTGATGACAATGACATGGAGCATTGTGATGCCAAGGGTCAAGGAACTGTGTGATGACAGAGGTCATGGAGCATTTTGATGACAAGGGCGTGGTGCATTGTGATGAGAAGAGCAGGGTGCATTGTGATGACATGGTCTTGGAGCAATTTGATGAAAATGGTCATGGATCATTTTGATGACAGGGCTTATGGAACATTGTGATGTCAGAGGTCATGGAGCATTGTGATAATAAGGGCATGTAGCACTGTGATGACAGGGGTCATTGGACATTTTGATGAGAGGGGTGAGGGAGTATTGTGATGATTAGTTATGGAACATTGTGATATCAGTGGTGAGAGAGCATTTTGATGGGAAGTGCATGGAGCATTATGATGACAAGGTTTATGGAGCATTGTGATGACAAGGATGTGGAGGAATGTGATGACAAGCGCATGGCTCATTGTGATGATATGGGTCATGGAGCATGGTGCTGACAAGCACATGGAGCATTGTGATGACAAGGGTCATGGAGCATTGTGATGAAAAGTTCATGGGTCATTGTGGTGACAATGGTCACAGAGCCTTGTGATGACGAGGGCATGGACCATTGTGACGAAAAATGTCATGAAGCATTGTGAAGACTTGAGCCATGGAGCATTGTGATGACAGGGGTCATGGAGAATTGTGATGACAAGGGCATGGAGAATTTTGATGACAGCGTCTTGGAGCAATTGTCTGACAAGTTTCATGTATTCTTGTGGAGACAGTGGGCATGGTGCATTGTGATGACAAGGGAATGGAGAATTGTGATGACAAGGTCATGGAGTATTGTGAAGACAGGTGTCAGGGAGAATTGTGATGACATATGACATGGTCCATTGTGATGACAACGGCATGGAGCATTGTGATGTCAAGTATCATGGAGGATTGTGATGACAAAGATAATGGAGCAATGTGATGACAAGGGCTTGGATCATTGTGATGAGAAGGCCATGAAGCACTCTGATGACATGCCTCGTGGAGTTTTGTGATGACAAGGGCATGGAGCATTGTCATTACAGGGGTCTTGGAGCATTGTGAAGAAAATGGCATGGATCATTGTGATGAAAAAGGCATGGAGCCTTGTCATGACAGGGTTCAAGGAGCATACTGATGGCAAGTGTCATGGAGCATTGTGCTGACAAAGGCTTGGAGCATTGTGATGACAAGGGTCACAGATAATTGTGATGAAAAGTTCATGGAGCATTGTGGTGACACAGGTCACATAGCCATG
This sequence comes from Mesoplodon mirus, assembly GCF_964341445.2. Classification (NCBI taxonomy): domain Eukaryota; kingdom Metazoa; phylum Chordata; class Mammalia; order Artiodactyla; family Ziphiidae; genus Mesoplodon; species Mesoplodon mirus. The sequence goes on along the minus strand of NW_028294802.1, from coordinate 72,261 downwards.
TGATGACGAGGGCATGGACCATTGTGATGACAAATGTCATGAATCATTGTGATGACTGGAGTCACGGAGCATTGTGATGACAGTCGTCTTGGAGCATTGTGATGACAAGGGCATGGAGCATTGTGATGATAGGGGCATGGAGCATTGGTCTTACACCTTTCATGGATTATTGTGATGACAGTGGGCATGGCGCATTGTGATGACAAGGGCATGGAGCATTGTGAAGACAAGGTAATAGAGTTTTGTGAACACAGGTGTCAGGGAGCATTGTGATGACATATGTCATGGTCCATTGTGATGACAATGGCATGGAGCATTGTGATGAAAAAGGCATGGAGCCTTTTCATGACAGGGTTCAAGGAGCATTCTGACATGTGTATTGAGTATTGTGATGACAATGGCATGGTGCATTGTGATGCCAAGTATCATGGAGGATTCTGATGACAAAGGTAATGGAGCAATGTGATGACAAGGTCTTGGAGCATTGTGATGAGAAGAGCATGGGTAATTGTGATGATGAGCGTCATGGGGCGTTATGATAACAAGTGTTTTGGAACATTGTGATCACAAGGTTTTGGAGCCTTGTGATGACAGAGGTCATGGAGCAATTTGATTTCATTGTGATGACAATAGCATGAAGCATTATGATGATGGGCATGGTGCATTGTGATGACAGGGTTAATGGAACATTGAGATGCAAAGAGGCATGGAGCCTTGTGATTACAGGGGTCTTGGGGCATTGTGATGACAAGGGCATGGAGCATTGTGTTGAGAAGCCCTTGGAGCATTCTGATGACATGCGTCATGGAGCTTTGTGATGAAAACGGCATGGAGCATTGTGATGACAAGGGTCATGGAGCCATGTGATGACAAGGCCTTGGAACATTGTGATGGCAGTGGTAATGGAGCATTGTGAGGACAAGTGCATGGAGCATTGGTGTGAAAAGTTTCATGGATTATTGGGATGAGAGTGAGAAAGGAGCATTGTGGTGACAAGGGCATGGAACACTGTGATACATGGTTCATGGTGGATTGTAATGACAAGGGCATGGAGCATTGTGATGAGAAGGGCATCGAGCATTGTGATGAGAAGCGTCATGGAGCTTTGTGATGAAAAGGGCATGGAGCAGTGCGTGAGTGTTCATGGAGCATTGTGATGACAATGGCATGGAGCATTGTGATGAGTGGAATCATGGAGCATTGCGATGACAGGGGTCATGGAACATTGTGATGACAAGGGCAAGGAACATTGTGATGACAGGGGCATGGAGCAATTTGATGAAAAGTGTCATGGAACATTTTGATGACAGGGGTTATGGAACATTGTGATGTCAGGGGTCATGGAGCATTGTGATGAAAAGGGTCATGGAGCATTTTGATGATAGGTGTTATGGAACATTGTGATGTCAGGGGCCATGGAGCATTGTGATGACTGGGGTCATGGAACATTGTGATGACAGGGGTGAGGGAGTATTGTGATGACTAGTGATGGAACATTGTGATATCAGTGGTGAGATAGCACTTTGATGGGAAGTGCATGGAGCATTGTGAGGACAAGCTTTATGGAGCATTGTGATGACAATGTTGTGGAGCATTTTGATGACAAGCGCATGGTACATTGTGATGACATGGGTCATGGAGCATTTTGCTGAGAAGCGCATGGAGCATTGTGATGACAAGGGTCATGGAGCATTGTGCTGATAAAGGCATGGCACATTGTGATGACAAGGGTCACAGAGAATTGTGATGAAAAATTCATGGAGCATTGTGGTGACAAAGGTAACAGAGCCTTGGGATGACGAGGGTATGGACCATTGTGATGACAAAGTTCATGAAGTATTGTGATGAGTGGAATCATGGAGCATTGCGATGACAGGGGTCAAGGAGCATTGGGATGGCAAGGGCAAGGAGCATTGTGTTGACAAGTTTCATGGATTATTGCAATGACATTGGGCATGGCAAATTTTGATGACAAGGGCATGGAGCATTGTTATGACAAGGTCATGGATGATTGTGATGGCAAAGGTAATGGAGCATTGTGATGACAAGGGCATGGAGCATTGCGATGAAAAGGTCCATTGAGAATTTTGATGACAAGTTCGTGAAGCATTGTGATGACATGCGCATGGGGCTTTCTATGACAGGGTCATGGAGCATTGCAATGACAAGTGCATGGAGAATTGTGAGGACAAGAGCATGTAACATTTTGATGAGAAGTGTCTTGGAGCATTGTGATGACAGGGACGTGGAGAATTGTGATGCAAAGGGACATGGTGCATTGTGATGACCAGGGCATGGAACATAGTGATGGCAAGACCGTGGAGCACTGTGATGAGAAGACCCCGGATAATTGTGATGACGAGCGTCATGGAGCACTGTAATGACAAGGGGCATGGAGCATTGTGATGACAGGTGTCATGGAGCATTGTCATGACATGGGTCATGGAGCATTGTGATGACAAGTGTCATGGAACATTCTGATGACAAGCTTGTGGATTATTGTGATGACAATGGCATGGAACATTGTGATGAAAAAGGCATGGAGCCTTTTCATGACAGTGTTCAAGGAGCATTCTGATGACAAGTGTCCGAGAGCATTGTGATGACAATGTATTGAGCATTGTGATGACAAAGGTCATGGAGCATTGCGATGACAAGGTCATGGATTATTGTGATGATAGGCATCATGGAGCGTTGTGATGACAAGTGTTATGGAACATTGTGATCACAGGGTTTGGAGCATTGTGATGACAGAGGTCATGGAGCATTTTGATTTCATGGAGAATGGAGCATTGTGATGACAAGGGCATGAAGCAAAGTGATCCCAAGGTTCTTGGAGGATTGTGATGACAATGGGAATGGAGTATTGGTGATAACAAGCTCATGGAGCATTCTGATGACAAGCTCGTGGAGATTTGTGATGACAATGGCATGGAGCATTGTGGTGAAAAGGGCAAGAAGCATTGTGATGAAAAGGGCAAGGAGCCTTTTCATGACAGGGTTCAAGGAGCATTCTGACGACAAGTATCAGGGAGCATTGTGATGACATGTGTATTGAGTATTGTGATGAAAAAGGGCATGGAGCATTGTGATGACAAGGGCATGGATTATTGTGATGACAGGCCTCATGGAGCGTTGTGATGACAAGTGTTATGGAACATTGTGATCACAAGGGTTTGGAGCATTGTGATGACAGAGGTCATGGATCATTTTGATTTCAAGGAGCATGGAGCATTGTGATGTCAAGGGCATGAAACAATGTGATCCCAAGGTTCTTGGAGGATTGTGATGACAATGGGAATTGAGCATTGGTGATAACAAGCTCATGGAGCATTGTGATGACAAGGTCATGTAGCATTTTTATGACAAAGGCATGGAGCATTGTGATGACAAGCGTCATGGTGCACTGTGATGAAAAGCATCACGGAGCATTGTGATTACAGGGGTCATGGAGCATTGGGATGACAAGGGCATGGATCATCGTGATGACAATTGTCATGGAGCATTTTGATGACAAGAGTCCCGGATCATTTTGTTGTCAGGGTCATGGAGCATTGTGATGACTGTGGTCATGGAGCACTGTGATGACAGTGGTCATGGAGCATTGTGATGAGAAGGTCAAAGAGAATTGGGCTGAAAATGTTCATGGAGTATTGTGATGACATGGGTCCTGGAACATTGTGATGACAAGGGAATGGAGTATGGTGATGACAAGGTCCTGGAGCATTGTGATGAGAACACCATGGAGCTTTGTGATGACAAGTCTCATGGAGCATTCTGATGAAAAGAGGCATGGATCACTGTGATTACAGGTGTCTTGGAGCATTGTGATGACAAGGGCATGGAGCATTGTGATGAGAAGGCCATGGAGCACTCTGATGACTTGCCTCATGGAGCTTTGTGATGACAAGGGCATAGAGCATTGTCATTACAGGGGTCTTGGGGCATTGTGAAGAAAATGGCATGGATCATTGTGATGAAAAAGGCATGGAGCCTTTTCATGACATGGTTCAAAGAGGATACTGATGGCAAGTGTCATGGAGCATTGTGCTGACAAAGGCTTGGAGCATTGTGATGACAAGTGTCAGAGAGAATTGTGATGAAATGTTCATGGAGCATTGTGGTGACACAGGTCACATAGCCATGTGATGACGAGGGCATGGACCATTGTGATAACAAATGTCATTAAGCTTTGTGATGACTGGAGTCACGGAGCATTGTGATGACAGGCGTCATGGAGCATTGCGATGACAAGGGCATGGAGCATTGTGATGACAGGGGCATGGAGCATTGGTCTTACACGTTTCACGGATTATTGTGATGACAGTGGGCATGGCGCATTGTGATGACAAGGGCATGGAGCATTGTGATGACAAGGTCATAGAGTATTGTGAAGACAGGTGTCAGGGAGCATTGTGATGACATATGTCATGGTCCATTGTGATGACAATAGCATGGAGCATTGTGATGCCAAGTGTCATGGAGGAATGTGATGACAAAGGTCATGGAGCATTGTGATGACAAGGGTCATGGAGCATTGTGATGACAAGGGCCATTGAGAATTTTGATGACAAGGTCGTGTAGCATTGTGATGACAAGTGCATGGTGCTTGCAATGACAGGGGTCATGGAGCATTGCAATGACAATTTCATGGAGAATTGTGATGACAAGAGCATGTAACATTGTGATAAGAAGAGTCATGGAGCATTGTGATGACAAGGACGTGGAGAATTGTGAGGACAAGGGACATGGAGCATTGTGATGACCAGGGCATGGAGCATTTTGATGGAAAGACCGTGGAGCATTGTGATGAGAAGGCCATGGATAATTGTGATGACGAGCATTATGGAGCACTGTAATACCAAGGGGCATGGATCATTGTGATTACATGGGTCTTGGAGCATTGTGATGACAAGGGTCATGGAGCCTTGTGATGACCAGGGCATGGAGCATTCTGATGAGAAGGCCATGGAGCATTCTGATGACATGCGTCATGGAGCTTTGTGTGACAGGGGCATGGAGCATTGTGATTAGAGTGGTCTTAGAGCATTGTGATGACAAGCGTCATGGAGCCATGTGATAAGGCTGTGGAACTTTGCAATGGCAGGGGTCATGGAGCATTGTTATGACAGGGGTAATGGAGCATTGTGAGGACAAGGGCATGGAGCATTGGTCTGAAACTTTCATGGATTGTTGTGATGAGAGTGGGCATGGAGCAATGTGATGACAAGGGCACGGAACCCTGTGATACATGGGTCATGGAGGATTGTAATGACAAGGTGGTGGAGCATTGTGATGCGAAGGGCATTGAATATTGTGATGACAAGCGTCATGGAGCTTTGTGATGACAAGGGCATGGAGCAATGGGATGAGAGGGTTCATGGAGCATTGTGATGACAACGACATGGAGCATTGTGATGCCAAGGGTCAAGGAACTGTGTGATGACAAAGGTCATGGAGCATTTTGATGACAAGGGCGTGGTGCATTGTGATGAGAAGAGCAGGGTGCATTGTGATGACATGGTCTTGGAGCAATTTGATGAAAATGGTCATGGATCATTTTGATGGCAGGGCTTATGGAACATTGTGATGTCAGAGGTTATGGAGCATTGTGATGAAATGGGTCATGGAGCATTTTGATGACAGGGTTTATGGAACATTGTGATGTCAGAGGTCATGGAGCATTGTGATAATAAGGGCATGTAGCACTGTGATGACAGGGGTCATTGGACATTTTGATGAGAGGGGTGAGGGAGTATTGTGATGACTAGTTATGGAACATTGTGATATCAGTGGTGAGAGAGCATTTTGATGGGAAGTGCATGGAGCATTATGATGACAAGGTTTATGGAGCATTGTGATGACAAGGATGTGGAGGAATGTGATGACAAGCACATGGCTCATTGTGATGATATGGGTCATGGAGCATGGTGCTGACAAGCACATGGAGCATTGTGATGACAAGGGTCATGGAACATTGTGATGAAAAGTTCATGGATCATTGTGGTGACAATGGTCACAGAGCCTTGTGATGACGAGGGCATGGACCATTGTGACGAAAAATGTCATGAAGCATTGTGAGGACTTGAGCCATGGAGCATTGTGATGACAGGGGTCATGGAGAATTGTGATGTCAAGGGCATGGAGAATTGTGATGACAGCGTCTTGGAGCAATTGTCTGACAAGTTTCATGTATTCTTGTGGAGACTGTGGGCATGGTGCATTGTGATGACAAGGGAATGGAGAATTGTGATGACAAGGTCATGGAGTATTGTGAAGACAGGTGTCAGGGAGAATTGTGATGACATATGACATGGTCCATTGTGATGACAATGGCATGGAGCATTGTGATGTCAAGTATCATGGAGGATTGTGATGACAAAGATAATGGAGCAATGTGATGACAAGGGCTTGGAGCATTGTGATGAGAAGACCATGGATAATTGTGATGATGAGCCTCATGGAGCGTTGTGATAACAAGTGTTATAGAACATTGTGATCACAAGGGTTTGGAACCTTGTGATGACAGAGGTCATGGAGCATTTTGATTTCATTGTGATGACAATAGCATGAAGCATTATGATGATGGGCATGGTGCATTGTGATGACAGGGTTCATGGAGCATTGAGATGCAAAGGGGCATGGATCATTGTGATTACAGGGGTCTTGGGGCATTCTGATGACATGCGTCATGGAGCTTTGTGATGAAAACGGCATGGAGCATTGTGATGCTAAGGGTCATGGAGCCTTGTGATGAGAAGGTCATGGAGCATTGGGCTAAAAATATTCATGGAGTATTGTGATGACATTGGTCTTGGAGCATTGTGATGAGAAAGTCAAAGAGAATTGGGCTGACAATGTTCATGGAGTATTGTGATGACAGGGATCATGGAGCTTTGTGATGACAAGGGTATGGAGTATGGTGATGACAAGGTCCTGGAGCATTGTGATGAGAACACCATGGAGCTTTGTGATGACAAGTCTCATGGAGCATTCTGATGAACAGGGGCATGGGGCATTGCGATTACAGGTGTCTTGGAGCATTGTGATGACAAGGGCATGGAGCATTGTGATGAGAAGGCCATGGGGCACTCTGATGACATGCCTCGTGGAGCTTTGTGATGACAAGGGCATGGAGCCTTGTCATTACAGGGGTCTTGGAGCATTGTGAAGAAAATGGCATGGATCATTGTGATGAAAAAGGCATGGAGCCTTGTCATGACAGGGTTCAAGGAGCATACTGATGGCAAGTGTCATGGAGCATTGTGCTGACAAAGGCTTGGAGCATTGTGATGACAAGGGTCACAGATAATTGTGATGAAAAGTTCATGGAGCATTGTGGTGACACAGGTCACATAGCCATGTGATGACGAGGGCATGGACCATTGTGATGACAAATGTCATGAAGCATTGTGATGACAGGAGTCACGGAGCATTGTGATGACAGTCATCATGGAGCATTGTGATGACAAGGGCATGGAGCATTGTGATGATAGGGGCATGGATCATTGGTCTTACACCTTTCATGGATTATTGTGATGACAGTGGGCATGGCACATTGTGATGACAAGGGCATGGAGCATTGTGAAGACAAGGTAATAGAGTTTTGTGAAGACAGGTGTCAGGGAGCATTGTGATGACATATGTCATGGTCCATTGTGATGACAATGGCATGGAGCATTGTGATGCCAAGTGTCATGGAGGAATGTGATGACAAAGGTCATGGAGCATTGTGATGACAAGGGTCATGGAGCATTGTGATGACAAGGGTCATGGAGCATTGTGATGACAAGGGCCATTGAGAATTTTGATGACAAGGTCGTGTAGCATTGTGATGACAAGTGCATGGTGCTTGCAATGACAGGGGTCATGGAGCATTGCAATGACAATTTCATGGAGAATTGTGATGACAAGAGCATGTAACATTGTGATAAGAAGAGTCATGGAGCATTGTGATGACAAGGACGTGGAGAATTGTGAGGACAAGGGACATGGAGCATTGTGATGACCAGGGCATGGAGCATTTTGATGGAAAGACCGTGGAGCATTGTGATGAGAAGGCCATGGATAATTGTGATGACGAGCATTATGGAGCACTGTAATACCAAGGGGCATGGATCATTGTGATTACATGGGTCTTGGAGCATTGTGATGACAAGGGTCATGGAGCCTTGTGCTGACCAGGGCATGGAGCATTCTGATGAGAAGGCCATGGCGCATTCTGATGACATGCATCATGGAGCTTTGTGTGACAGGGGCATGGAGCATTTTGATTAGAGGGGTCTTAGAGCATTGTGATGACAAGCGTCATGGAGCCACGTGATAAGGCTGTGGAACTTTGCAATGGCAGGGGTCATGGAGCATTGTTATGACAGGGGTAATGGAGCATTGTGAGGACAAGGGCATGGAGCATTGGTCTGAAACTTTCATGGATTGTTGTGATGAGAGTGGGCATGGAGCAATGTGATGACAAGGGCACGGAACCCTGTGATACATGGGTCATGGAGGATTGTAATGACAAGGTGGTGGAGCATTGTGATGCGAAGGGCATTGAATATTGTGATGACAAGCGTCATGGAGCTTTGTGATGACAAGGGCATGGAGCAATGGGATGAGAGGGTTCATGGAGCATTGTGATGACAATGACATGGAGCATTGTGATGCCAAGGGTCAAGGAACTGTGTGATGACAGAGGTCATGGAGCATTTTGATGACAAGGGCGTGGTGCATTGTGATGAGAAGAGCAGGGTGCATTGTGATGACATGGTCTTGGAGCAATTTGATGAAAATGGTCATGGATCATTTTGATGACAGGGCTTATGGAACATTGTGATGTCAGAGGTCATGGAGCATTGTGATAATAAGGGCATGTAGCACTGTGATGACAGGGGTCATTGGACATTTTGATGAGAGGGGTGAGGGAGTATTGTGATGATTAGTTATGGAACACTGTGATATCAGTGGTGAGAGAGCATTTTGATGGGAAGTGCATGGAGCATTATGATGACAAGGTTTATGGAGCATTGTGATGACAAGGATGTGGAGGAATGTGATGACAAGCGCATGGCTCATTGTGATGATATGGGTCATGGAGCATGGTGCTGACAAGCACATGGAGCATTGTGATGACAAGGGTCATGGAGCATTGTGATGAAAAGTTCATGGGTCATTGTGGTGACAATGGTCACAGAGCCTTGTGATGACGAGGGCATGGACCATTGTGACGAAAAATGTCATGAAGCATTGTGAAGACTTGAGCCATGGAGCATTGTGATGACAGGGGTCATGGAGAATTGTGATGACAAGGGCATGGAGAATTTTGATGACAGCGTCTTGGAGCAATTGTCTGACAAGTTTCATGTATTCTTGTGGAGACAGTGGGCATGGTGCATTGTGATGACAAGGGAATGGAGAATTGTGATGACAAGGTCATGGAGTATTGTGAAGACAGGTGTCAGGGAGAATTGTGATGACATATGACATGGTCCATTGTGATGACAACGGCATGGAGCATTGTGATGTCAAGTATCATGGAGGATTGTGATGACAAAGATAATGGAGCAATGTGATGACAAGGGCTTGGATCATTGTGATGAGAAGGCCATGAAGCACTCTGATGACATGCCTCGTGGAGTTTTGTGATGACAAGGGCATGGAGCATTGTCATTACAGGGGTCTTGGAGCATTGTGAAGAAAATGGCATGGATCATTGTGATGAAAAAGGCATGGAGCCTTGTCATGACAGGGTTCAAGGAGCATACTGATGGCAAGTGTCATGGAGCATTGTGCTGACAAAGGCTTGGAGCATTGTGATGACAAGGGTCACAGATAATTGTGATGAAAAGTTCATGGAGCATTGTGGTGACACAGGTCACATAGCCATGTGATGACGAGGGCATGGACCATTGTGATGACAAATGTCATGAATCATTGTGATGACTGGAGTCACGGAGCATTGTGATGACAGTCGTCTTGGAGCATTGTGATGACAAGGGCATGGAGCATTGTGATGATAGGGGCATGGAGCATTGGTCTTACACCTTTCATGGATTATTGTGATGACAGTGGGCATGGCGCATTGTGATGACAAGGGCATGGAGCATTGTGAAGACAAGGTAATAGAGTTTTGTGAACACAGGTGTCAGGGAGCATTGTGATGACATATGTCATGGTCCATTGTGATGACAATGGCATGGAGCATTGTGATGAAAAAGGCATGGAGCCTTTTCATGACAGGGTTCAAGGAGCATTCTGACATGTGTATTGAGTATTGTGATGACAATGGCATGGTGCATTGTGATGCCAAGTATCATGGAGGATTCTGATGACAAAGGTAATGGAGCAATGTGATGACAAGGTCTTGGAGCATTGTGATGAGAAGAGCATGGGTAATTGTGATGATGAGCGTCATGGGGCGTTATGATAACAAGTGTTTTGGAACATTGTGATCACAAGGTTTTGGAGCCTTGTGATGACAGAGGTCATGGAGCAATTTGATTTCATTGTGATGACAATAGCATGAAGCATTATGATGATGGGCATGGTGCATTGTGATGACAGGGTTAATGGAACATTGAGATGCAAAGAGGCATGGAGCCTTGTGATTACAGGGGTCTTGGGGCATTGTGATGACAAGGGCATGGAGCATTGTGTTGAGAAGCCCTTGGAGCATTCTGATGACATGCGTCATGGAGCTTTGTGATGAAAACGGCATGGAGCATTGTGATGACAAGGGTCATGGAGCCATGTGATGACAAGGCCTTGGAACATTGTGATGGCAGTGGTAATGGAGCATTGTGAGGACAAGTGCATGGAGCATTGGTGTGAAAAGTTTCATGGATTATTGGGATGAGAGTGAGAAAGGAGCATTGTGGTGACAAGGGCATGGAACACTGTGATACATGGTTCATGGTGGATTGTAATGACAAGGGCATGGAGCATTGTGATGAGAAGGGCATCGAGCATTGTGATGAGAAGCGTCATGGAGCTTTGTGATGAAAAGGGCATGGAGCAGTGCGTGAGTGTTCATGGAGCATTGTGATGACAATGGCATGGAGCATTGTGATGAGTGGAATCATGGAGCATTGCGATGACAGGGGTCATGGAACATTGTGATGACAAGGGCAAGGAACATTGTGATGACAGGGGCATGGAGCAATTTGATGAAAAGTGTCATGGAACATTTTGATGACAGGGGTTATGGAACATTGTGATGTCAGGGGTCATGGAGCATTGTGATGAAAAGGGTCATGGAGCATTTTGATGATAGGTGTTATGGAACATTGTGATGTCAGGGGCCATGGAGCATTGTGATGACTGGGGTCATGGAACATTGTGATGACAGGGGTGAGGGAGTATTGTGATGACTAGTGATGGAACATTGTGATATCAGTGGTGAGATAGCACTTTGATGGGAAGTGCATGGAGCATTGTGAGGACAAGCTTTATGGAGCATTGTGATGACAATGTTGTGGAGCATTTTGATGACAAGCGCATGGTACATTGTGATGACATGGGTCATGGAGCATTTTGCTGAGAAGCGCATGGAGCATTGTGATGACAAGGGTCATGGAGCATTGTGCTGATAAAGGCATGGCACATTGTGATGACAAGGGTCACAGAGAATTGTGATGAAAAATTCATGGAGCATTGTGGTGACAAAGGTAACAGAGCCTTGGGATGACGAGGGTATGGACCATTGTGATGACAAAGTTCATGAAGTATTGTGATGAGTGGAATCATGGAGCATTGCGATGACAGGGGTCAAGGAGCATTGGGATGGCAAGGGCAAGGAGCATTGTGTTGACAAGTTTCATGGATTATTGCAATGACATTGGGCATGGCGAATTTTGATGACAAGGGCATGGAGCATTGTTATGACAAGGTCATGGATGATTGTGATGGCAAAGGTAATGGAGCATTGTGATGACAAGGGCATGGAGCATTGCGATGAAAAGGTCCATTGAGAATTTTGATGACAAGTTCGTGAAGCATTGTGATGACATGCGCATGGGGCTTTCTATGACAGGGTCATGGAGCATTGCAATGACAAGTGCATGGAGAATTGTGAGGACAAGAGCATGTAACATTTTGATGAGAAGTGTCTTGGAGCATTGTGATGACAGGGACGTGGAGAATTGTGATGCAAAGGGACATGGTGCATTGTGATGACCAGGGCATGGAACATAGTGATGGCAAGACCGTGGAGCACTGTGATGAGAAGACCCCGGATAATTGTGATGACGAGCGTCATGGAGCACTGTAATGACAAGGGGCATGGAGCATTGTGATGACAGGTGTCATGGAGCATTGTCATGACATGGGTCATGGAGCATTGTGATGACAAGTGTCATGGAACATTCTGATGACAAGCTTGTGGATTATTGTGATGACAATGGCATGGAACATTGTGATGAAAAAGGCATGGAGCCTTTTCATGACAGTGTTCAAGGAGCATTCTGATGACAAGTGTCCGAGAGCATTGTGATGACAATGTATTGAGCATTGTGATGACAAAGGTCATGGAGCATTGCGATGACAAGGTCATGGATTATTGTGATGATAGGCATCATGGAGCGTTGTGATGACAAGTGTTATGGAACATTGTGATCACAGGGTTTGGAGCATTGTGATGACAGAGGTCATGGAGCATTTTGATTTCATGGAGAATGGAGCATTGTGATGACAAGGGCATGAAGCAAAGTGATCCCAAGGTTCTTGGAGGATTGTGATGACAATGGGAATGGAGTATTGGTGATAACAAGCTCATGGAGCATTCTGATGACAAGCTCGTGGAGATTTGTGATGACAATGGCATGGAGCATTGTGGTGAAAAGGGCAAGAAGCATTGTGATGAAAAGGGCAAGGAGCCTTTTCATGACAGGGTTCAAGGAGCATTCTGACGACAAGTATCAGGGAGCATTGTGATGACATGTGTATTGAGTATTGTGATGAAAAAGGGCATGGAGCATTGTGATGACAAGGGCATGGATTATTGTGATGACAGGCCTCATGGAGCGTTGTGATGACAAGTGTTATGGAACATTGTGATCACAAGGGTTTGGAGCATTGTGATGACAGAGGTCATGGATCATTTTGATTTCAAGGAGCATGGAGCATTGTGATGTCAAGGGCATGAAACAATGTGATCCCAAGGTTCTTGGAGGATTGTGATGACAATGGGAATTGAGCATTGGTGATAACAAGCTCATGGAGCATTGTGATGACAAGGTCATGTAGCATTTTTATGACAAAGGCATGGAGCATTGTGATGACAAGCGTCATGGTGCACTGTGATGAAAAGCATCACGGAGCATTGTGATTACAGGGGTCATGGAGCATTGGGATGACAAGGGCATGGATCATCGTGATGACAATTGTCATGGAGCATTTTGATGACAAGAGTCCCGGATCATTTTGTTGTCAGGGTCATGGAGCATTGTGATGACTGTGGTCATGGAGCACTGTGATGACAGTGGTCATGGAGCATTGTGATGAGAAGGTCAAAGAGAATTGGGCTGAAAATGTTCATGGAGTATTGTGATGACATGGGTCCTGGAACATTGTGATGAGAACACCATGGAGCTTTGTGATGACAAGTCTCATGGAGCATTCTGATGAAAAGAGGCATGGATCACTGTGATTACAGGTGTCTTGGAGCATTGTGATGACAAGGGCATGGAGCATTGTGATGAGAAGGCCATGGAGCACTCTGATGACTTGCCTCATGGAGCTTTGTGATGACAAGGGCATAGAGCATTGTCATTACAGGGGTCTTGGGGCATTGTGAAGAAAATGGCATGGATCATTGTGATGAAAAAGGCATGGAGCCTTTTCATGACATGGTTCAAAGAGGATACTGATGGCAAGTGTCATGGAGCATTGTGCTGACAAAGGCTTGGAGCATTGTGATGACAAGTGTCAGAGAGAATTGTGATGAAATGTTCATGGAGCATTGTGGTGACACAGGTCACATAGCCATGTGATGACGAGGGCATGGACCATTGTGATAACAAATGTCATTAAGCTTTGTGATGACTGGAGTCAGGGAGCATTGTGATGACAGGCGTCATGGAGCATTGCGATGACAAGGGCATGGAGCATTGTGATGACAGGGGCATGGAGCATTGGTCTTACACGTTTCACGGATTATTGTGATGACAGTGGGCATGGCGCATTGTGATGACAAGGGCATGGAGCATTGTGATGACAAGGTCATAGAGTATTGTGAAGACAGGTGTCAGGGAGCATTGTGATGACATATGTCATGGTCCATTGTGATGACAATGGCATGGAGCATTGTGATGCCAAGTGTCATGGAGGAATGTGATGACAAAGGTCATGGAGCATTGTGATGACAAGGGTCATGGAGCATTGTGATGACAAGGGTCATGGAGCATTGTGATGACAAGGGCCATTGAGAATTTTGATGACAAGGTCGTGTAGCATTGTGATGACAAGTGCATGGTGCTTGCAATGACAGGGGTCATGGAGCATTGCAATGACAATTTCATGGAGAATTGTGATGACAAGAGCATGTAACATTGTGATAAGAAGAGTCATGGAGCATTGTGATGACAAGGACGTGGAGAATTGTGAGGACAAGGGACATGGAGCATTGTGATGACCAGGGCATGGAGCATTTTGATGGAAAGACCGTGGAGCATTGTGATGAGAAGGCCATGGATAATTGTGATGACGAGCATTATGGAGCACTGTAATACCAAGGGGCATGGATCATTGTGATTACATGGGTCTTGGAGCATTGTGATGACAAGGGTCATGGAGCCTTGTGATGACCAGGGCATGGAGCATTCTGATGAGAAGGCCATGGAGCATTCTGATGACATGCGTCATGGAGCTTTGTGTGACAGGGGCATGGAGCATTGTGATTAGAGGGGTCTTAGAGCATTGTGATGACAAGCGTCATGGAGCCACGTGATAAGGCTGTGGAACTTTGCAATGGCACGGGTCATGGAGCATTGTTATGACAGGGGTAATGGAGCATTGTGAGGACAAGGGCATGGAGCATTGGTCTGAAACTTTCATGGATTGTTGTGATGAGAGTGGGCATGGAGCAATGTGATGACAAGGGCACGGAGCCCTGTGATACATGGGTCATGGAGGATTGTAATGACAAGGTGGTGGAGCATTGTGATGCGAAGGGCATTGAATATTGTGATGACAAGCGTCATGGAGCTTTGTGATGACAAGGGCATGGAGCAATGGGATGAGAAGGTTCATGGAGCATTGTGATGACAATGACATGGAGCATTGTGATGCCAAGGGTCAAGGAACTGTGTGATGACAAAGGGCGTGGTGCATTGTGATGAGAAGAGCAGGGTGCATTGTGATGACATGGTCTTGGAGCAATTTGATGAAAATGGTCATGGATCATTTTGATGGCAGGGCTTATGGAACATTGTGATGTCAGAGGTTATGGAGCATTGTGATGAAATGGGTCATGGAGCATTTTGATGACAGGGTTTATGGAACATTGTGATGTCAGAGGTCATGGAGCATTGTGATAATAAGGGCATGTAGCACTGTGATGACAGGGGTCATTGGACATTTTGATGAGAGGGGTGAGGGAGTATTGTGATGACTAGTTATGGAACATTGTGATATCAGTGGTGAGAGAGCATTTTGATGGGAAGTGCATGGAGCATTATGATGACAAGGTTTATGGAGCATTGTGATGACAAGGATGTGGAGGAATGTGATGACAAGCACATGGCTCATTGTGATGATATGGGTCATGGAGCATGGTGCTGACAAGCACATGGAGCATTGTGATGACAAGGGTCATGGAGCATTGTGATGAAAAGTTCATGGATCATTGTGGTGACAATGGTCACAGAGCCTTGTGATGACGAGGGCATGGACCATTGTGACGAAAAATGTCATGAAGCATTGTGAGGACTTGAGCCATGGAGCATTGTGATGACAGGGGTCATGGAGAATTGTGATGTCAAGGGCATGGAGAATTGTGATGACAGCGTCTTGGAGCAATTGTCTGACAAGTTTCATGTATTCTTGTGGAGAGAGTGGGCATGGTGCATTGTGATGACAAGGGAATGGAGAATTGTGATGACAAGGTCATGGAGTATTGTGAAGACAGGTGTCAGGGAGAATTGTGATGACATATGACATGGTCCATTGTGATGACAATGGCATGGAGCATTGTGATGTCAAGTATCATGGAGGATTGTGATGACAAAGATAATGGAGCAATGTGATGACAAGGGCTTGGAGCATTGTGATGAGAAGACCATGGATAATTGTGATGATGAGCCTCATGGAGCGTTGTGATAACAAGTGTTATAGAACATTGTGATCACAAGGGTTTGGAACCTTGTGATGACAGAGGTCATGGAGCATTTTGATTTCATTGTGATGACAATAGCATGAAGCATTATGATGATGGGCATGGTGCATTGTGATGACAGGGTTCATGGAGCATTGAGATGCAAAGGGGCATGGATCATTGTGATTACAGGGGTCTTGGGGCATTCTGATGACATGCGTCATGGAGCTTTGTGATGAAAACGGCATGGAGCATTGTGATGCTAAGGGTCATGGAGCCTTGTGATGAGAAGGTCATGGAGCATTGGGCTAAAAATATTCATGGAGTATTGTGATGACATTGGTCTTGGAGCATTGTGATGAGAAAGTCAAAGAGAATTGGGCTGACAATGTTCATGGAGTATTGTGATGACAGGGATCATGGAGCTTTGTGATGACAAGGGTATGGAGTATGGTGATGACAAGGTCCTGGAGCATTGTGATGAGAACACCATGGAGCTTTGTGATGACAAGTCTCATGGAGCATTCTGATGAACAGGGGCATGGGGCATTGCGATTACAGGTGTCTTGGAGCATTGTGATGACAAGGGCATGGAGCATTGTGATGAGAAGGCCATGGGGCACTCTGATGACATGCCTCGTGGAGCTTTGTGATGACAAGGGCATGGAGCCTTGTCATTACAGGGGTCTTGGAGCATTGTGAAGAAAATGGCATGGATCATTGTGATGAAAAAGGCATGGAGCCTTGTCATGACAGGGTTCAAGGAGCATACTGATGGCAAGTGTCATGGAGCATTGTGCTGACAAAGGCTTGGAGCATTGTGATGACAAGGGTCACAGATAATTGTGATGAAAAGTTCATGGAGCATTGTGGTGACACAGGTCACATAGCCATGTGATGACGAGGGCATGGACCATTGTGATGACAAATGTCGTGAAGCATTGTGATGACAGGAGTCACGGAGCATTGTGATGACAGTCATCATGGAGCATTGTGATGACAAGGGCATGGAGCATTGTGATGATAGGGGCATGGATCATTGGTCTTACACCTTTCATGGATTATTGTGATGACAGTGGGCATGGCACATTGTGATGACAAGGGCATGGAGCATTGTGAAGACAAGGTAATAGAGTTTTGTGAAGACAGGTGTCAGGGAGCATTGTGATGACATATGTCATGGTCCATTGTGATGACAATGGCATGGAGCATTGTGATGCCAAGTGTCATGGAGGAATGTGATGACAAAGGTCATGGAGCATTGTGATGACAAGGGTCATGGAGCATTGTGATGACAAGGGTCATGGAGCATTGTGATGACAAGGGCCATTGAGAATTTTGATGACAAGGTCGTGTAGCATTGTGATGACAAGTGCATGGTGCTTGCAATGACAGGGGTCATGGAGCATTGCAATGACAATTTCATGGAGAATTGTGATGACAAGAGCATGTAACATTGTGATAAGAAGAGTCATGGAGCATTGTGATGACAAGGACGTGGAGAATTGTGAGGACAAGGGACATGGAGCATTGTGATGACCAGGGCATGGAGCATTTTGATGGAAAGACCGTGGAGCATTGTGATGAGAAGGCCATGGATAATTGTGATGACGAGCATTATGGAGCACTGTAATACCAAGGGGCATGGATCATTGTGATTACATGGGTCTTGGAGCATTGTGATGACAAGGGTCATGGAGCCTTGTGCTGACCAGGGCATGGAGCATTCTGATGAGAAGGCCATGGCGCATTCTGATGACATGCATCATGGAGCTTTGTGTGACAGGGGCATGGAGCATTGTGATTAGAGGGGTCTTAGGCCATTGTGATGACAAGCGTCATGGAGCCACGTGATAAGGCTGTGGAACTTTGCAATGGCAGGGGTCATGGAGCATTGTTATGACAGGGGTAATGGAGCATTGTGAGGACAAGGGCATGGAGCATTGGTCTGAAACTTTCATGGATTGTTGTGATGAGAGTGGGCATGGAGCAATGTGATGACAAGGGCACGGAACCCTGTGATACATGGGTCATGGAGGATTGTAATGACAAGGTGGTGGAGCATTGTGATGCGAAGGGCATTGAATATTGTGATGACAAGCGTCATGGAGCTTTGTGATGACAAGGGCATGGAGCAATGGGATGAGAGGGTTCATGGAGCATTGTGATGACAATGACATGGAGCATTGTGATGCCAAGGGTCAAGGAACTGTGTGATGACAGAGGTCATGGAGCATTTTGATGACAAGGGCGTGGTGCATTGTGATGAGAAGAGCAGGGTGCATTGTGATGACATGGTCTTGGAGCAATTTGATGAAAATGGTCATGGATCATTTTGATGACAGGGCTTATGGAACATTGTGATGTCAGAGGTCATGGAGCATTGTGATAATAAGGGCATGTAGCACTGTGATGACAGGGGTCATTGGACATTTTGATGAGAGGGGTGAGGGAGTATTGTGATGATTAGTTATGGAACACTGTGATATCAGTGGTGAGAGAGCATTTTGATGGGAAGTGCATGGAGCATTATGATGACAAGGTTTATGGAGCATTGTGATGACAAGGATGTGGAGGAATGTGATGACAAGCGCATGGCTCATTGTGATGATATGGGTCATGGAGCATGGTGCTGACAAGCACATGGAGCATTGTGATGACAAGGGTCATGGAGCATTGTGATGAAAAGTTCATGGGTCATTGTGGTGACAATGGTCACAGAGCCTTGTGATGACGAGGGCATGGACCATTGTGACGAAAAATGTCATGAAGCATTGTGAAGACTTGAGCCATGGAGCATTGTGATGACAGGGGTCATGGAGAATTGTGATGACAAGGGCATGGAGAATTTTGATGACAGCGTCTTGGAGCAATTGTCTGACAAGTTTCATGTATTCTTGTGGAGACAGTGGGCATGGTGCATTGTGATGACAAGGGAATGGAGAATTGTGATGACAAGGTCATGGAGTATTGTGAAGACAGGTGTCAGGGAGAATTGTGATGACATATGACATGGTCCATTGTGATGACAACGGCATGGAGCATTGTGATGTCAAGTATCATGGAGGATTGTGATGACAAAGATAATGGAGCAATGTGATGACAAGGGCTTGGATCATTGTGATGAGAAGGCCATGAAGCACTCTGATGACATGCCTCGTGGAGTTTTGTGATGACAAGGGCATGGAGCATTGTCATTACAGGGGTCTTGGAGCATTGTGAAGAAAATGGCATGGATCATTGTGATGAAAAAGGCATGGAGCCTTGTCATGACAGGGTTCAAGGAGCATACTGATGGCAAGTGTCATGGAGCATTGTGCTGACAAAGGCTTGGAGCATTGTGATGACAAGGGTCACAGATAATTGTGATGAAAAGTTCATGGAGCATTGTGGTGACACAGGTCACATAGCCATGTGATGACGAGGGCATGGACCATTGTGATGACAAATGTCATGAATCATTGTGATGACTGGAGTCACGGAGCATTGTGATGACAGTCGTCTTGGAGCATTGTGATGACAAGGGCATGGAGCATTGTGATGATAGGGGCATGGAGCATTGGTCTTACACCTTTCATGGATTATTGTGATGACAGTGGGCATGGCGCATTGTGATGACAAGGGCATGGAGCATTGTGAAGACAAGGTAATAGAGTTTTGTGAACACAGGTGTCAGGGAGCATTGTGATGACATATGTCATGGTCCATTGTGATGACAATGGCATGGAGCATTGTGATGAAAAAGGCATGGAGCCTTTTCATGACAGGGTTCAAGGAGCATTCTGACATGTGTATTGAGTATTGTGATGACAATGGCATGGTGCATTGTGATGCCAAGTATCATGGAGGATTCTGATGACAAAGGTAATGGAGCAATGTGATGACAAGGTCTTGGAGCATTGTGATGAGAAGAGCATGGGTAATTGTGATGATGAGCGTCATGGGGCGTTATGATAACAAGTGTTTTGGAACATTGTGATCACAAGGTTTTGGAGCCTTGTGATGACAGAGGTCATGGAGCAATTTGATTTCATTGTGATGACAATAGCATGAAGCATTATGATGATGGGCATGGTGCATTGTGATGACAGGGTTAATGGAACATTGAGATGCAAAGAGGCATGGAGCCTTGTGATTACAGGGGTCTTGGGGCATTGTGATGACAAGGGCATGGAGCATTGTGTTGAGAAGCCCTTGGAGCATTCTGATGACATGCGTCATGGAGCTTTGTGATGAAAACGGCATGGAGCATTGTGATGACAAGGGTCATGGAGCCATGTGATGACAAGGCCTTGGAACATTGTGATGGCAGTGGTAATGGAGCATTGTGAGGACAAGTGCATGGAGCATTGGTGTGAAAAGTTTCATGGATTATTGGGATGAGAGTGAGAAAGGAGCATTGTGGTGACAAGGGCATGGAACACTGTGATACATGGTTCATGGTGGATTGTAATGACAAGGGCATGGAGCATTGTGATGAGAAGGGCATCGAGCATTGTGATGAGAAGCGTCATGGAGCTTTGTGATGAAAAGGGCATGGAGCAGTGCGTGAGTGTTCATGGAGCATTGTGATGACAATGGCATGGAGCATTGTGATGAGTGGAATCATGGAGCATTGCGATGACAGGGGTCATGGAACATTGTGATGACAAGGGCAAGGAACATTGTGATGACAGGGGCATGGAGCAATTTGATGAAAAGTGTCATGGAACATTTTGATGACAGGGGTTATGGAACATTGTGATGTCAGGGGTCATGGAGCATTGTGATGAAAAGGGTCATGGAGCATTTTGATGATAGGTGTTATGGAACATTGTGATGTCAGGGGCCATGGAGCATTGTGATGACTGGGGTCATGGAACATTGTGATGACAGGGGTGAGGGAGTATTGTGATGACTAGTGATGGAACATTGTGATATCAGTGGTGAGATAGCACTTTGATGGGAAGTGCATGGAGCATTGTGAGGACAAGCTTTATGGAGCATTGTGATGACAATGTTGTGGAGCATTTTGATGACAAGCGCATGGTACATTGTGATGACATGGGTCATGGAGCATTTTGCTGAGAAGCGCATGGAGCATTGTGATGACAAGGGTCATGGAGCATTGTGCTGATAAAGGCATGGCACATTGTGATGACAAGGGTCACAGAGAATTGTGATGAAAAATTCATGGAGCATTGTGGTGACAAAGGTAACAGAGCCTTGGGATGACGAGGGTATGGACCATTGTGATGACAAAGTTCATGAAGTATTGTGATGAGTGGAATCATGGAGCATTGCGATGACAGGGGTCAAGGAGCATTGGGATGACAAGGGCAAGGAGCATTGTGTTGACAAGTTTCATGGATTATTGCAATGACATTGGGCATGGCGAATTTTGATGACAAGGGCATGGAGCATTGTTATGACAAGGTCATGGATGATTGTGATGGCAAAGGTAATGGAGCATTGTGATGACAAGGGCATGGAGCATTGCGATGAAAAGGTCCATTGAGAATTTTGATGACAAGTTCGTGAAGCATTGTGATGACATGCGCATGGGGCTTTCTATGACAGGGTCATGGAGCATTGCAATGACAAGTGCATGGAGAATTGTGAGGACAAGAGCATGTAACATTTTGATGAGAAGTGTCTTGGAGCATTGTGATGACAGGGACGTGGAGAATTGTGATGCAAAGGGACATGGTGCATTGTGATGACCAGGGCATGGAGCATAGTGATGGCAAGACCGTGGAGCACTGTGATGAGAAGACCCCGGATAATTGTGATGACGAGCGTCATGGAGCACTGTAATGACAAGGGGCATGGAGCATTGTGATGACAGGTGTCATGGAGCATTGTCATGACATGGGTCATGGAGCATTGTGATGACAAGTGTCATGGAACATTCTGATGACAAGCTTGTGGAGTATTGTGATGACAATGGCATGGAGCATTGTGATGAAAAAGGCATGGAGCCTTTTCATGACAGTGTTCAAGGAGCATTCTGATGACAAGTGTCCGAGAGCATTGTGATGACAATGTATTGAGCATTGTGATGACAAAGGTCATGGAGCATTGCGATGACAAGGTCATGGATTATTGTGATGATAGGCATCATGGAGCGTTGTGATGACAAGTGTTATGGAACATTGTGATCACAGGGTTTGGAGCATTGTGATGACAGAGGTCATGGAGCATTTTGATTTCATGGAGAATGGAGCATTGTGATGACAAGGGCATGAAGCAAAGTGATCCCAAGGTTCTTGGAGGATTGTGATGACAATGGGAATGGAGTATTGGTGATAACAAGCTCATGGAGCATTCTGATGACAAGCTCGTGGAGATTTGTGATGACAATGGCATGGAGCATTGTGGTGAAAAGGGCAAGAAGCATTGTGATGAAAAGGGCAAGGAGCCTTTTCATGACAGGGTTCAAGGAGCATTCTGACGACAAGTATCAGGGAGCATTGTGATGACATGTGTATTGAGTATTGTGATGAAAAAGGGCATGGAGCATTGTGATGACAAGGGCATGGATTATTGTGATGACAGGCCTCATGGAGCGTTGTGATGACAAGTGTTATGGAACATTGTGATCACAAGGGTTTGGAGCATTGTGATGACAGAGGTCATGGATCATTTTGATTTCAAGGAGCATGGAGCATTGTGATGTCAAGGGCATGAAACAATGTGATCCCAAGGTTCTTGGAGGATTGTGATGACAATGGGAATTGAGCATTGGTGATAACAAGCTCATGGAGCATTGTGATGACAAGGTCATGTAGCATTTTTATGACAAAGGCATGGAGCATTGTGATGACAAGCGTCATGGTGCACTGTGATGAAAAGCATCACGGAGCATTGTGATTACAGGGGTCATGGAGCATTGGGATGACAAGGGCATGGATCATCGTGATGACAATTGTCATGGAGCATTTTGATGACAAGAGTCCCGGATCATTTTGTTGTCAGGGTCATGGAGCATTGTGATGACTGTGGTCATGGAGCACTGTGATGACAGTGGTCATGGAGCATTGTGATGAGAAGGTCAAAGAGAATTGGGCTGAAAATGTTCATGGAGTATTGTGATGACATGGGTCCTGGAACATTGTGATGACAAGGGAATGGAGTATGGTGATGACAAGGTCCTGGAGCATTGTGATGAGAACACCATGGAGCTTTGTGATGACAAGTCTCATGGAGCATTCTGATGAAAAGAGGCATGGATCACTGTGATTACAGGTGTCTTGGAGCATTGTGATGACAAGTGCATGGAGCATTGTGATGAGAAGGCCATGGAGCACTCTGATGACTTGCCTCATGGAGCTTTGTGATGACAAGGGCATAGAGCATTGTCATTACAGGGGTCTTGGGGCATTGTGAAGAAAATGGCATGGATCATTGTGATGAAAAAGGCATGGAGCCTTTTCATGACATGGTTCAAAGAGGATACTGATGGCAAGTGTCATGGAGCATTGTGCTGACAAAGGCTTGGAGCATTGTGATGACAAGTGTCAGAGAGAATTGTGATGAAATGTTCATGGAGCATTGTGGTGACACAGGTCACATAGCCATGTGATGACGAGGGCATGGACCATTGTGATAACAAATGTCATTAAGCTTTGTGATGACTGGAGTCACGGAGCATTGTGATGACAGGCGTCATGGAGCATTGCGATGACAAGGGCATGGAGCATTGTGATGACAGGGGCATGGAGCATTGGTCTTACACGTTTCACGGATTATTGTGATGACAGTGGGCATGGCGCATTGTGATGACAAGGGCATGGAGCATTGTGATGACAAGGTCATAGAGTATTGTGAAGACAGGTGTCAGGGAGCATTGTGATGACATATGTCATGGTCCATTGTGATGACAATGGCATGGAGCATTGTGATGCCAAGTGTCATGGAGGAATGTGATGACAAAGGTCATGGAGCATTGTGATGACAAGGGTCATGGAGCATTGTGATGACAAGGGTCATGGAGCATTGTGATGACAAGGGCCATTGAGAATTTTGATGACAAGGTCGTGTAGCATTGTGATGACAAGTGCATGGTGCTTGCAATGACAGGGGTCATGGAGCATTGCAATGACAATTTCATGGAGAATTGTGATGACAAGAGCATGTAACATTGTGATAAGAAGAGTCATGGAGCATTGTGATGACAAGGACGTGGAGAATTGTGAGGACAAGGGACATGGAGCATTGTGATGACCAGGGCATGGAGCATTTTGATGGAAAGACCGTGGAGCATTGTGATGAGAAGGCCATGGATAATTGTGATGACGAGCATTATGGAGCACTGTAATACCAAGGGGCATGGATCATTGTGATTACATGGGTCTTGGAGCATTGTGATGACAAGGGTCATGGAGCCTTGTGCTGACCAGGGCATGGAGCATTCTGATGAGAAGGCCATGGCGCATTCTGATGACATGCGTCATGGAGCTTTGTGTGACAGGGGCATGGAGCATTGTGATTAGAGGGGTCTTAGAGCATTGTGATGACAAGCGTCATGGAGCCACGTGATAAGGCTGTGGAACTTTGCAATGGCAGGGGTCATGGAGCATTGTTATGACAGGGGTAATGGAGCATTGTGAGGACAAGGGCATGGAGCATTGGTCTGAAACTTTCATGGATTGTTGTGATGAGAGTGGGCATGGAGCAATGTGATGACAAGGGCACGGAACCCTGTGATACATGGGTCATGGAGGATTGTAATGACAAGGTGGTGGAGCATTGTGATGCGAAGGGCATTGAATATTGTGATGACAAGCGTCATGGAGCTTTGTGATGACAAGGGCATGGAGCAATGGGATGAGAGGGTTCATGGAGCATTGTGATGACAACGACATGGAGCATTGTGATGCCAAGGGTCAAGGAACTGTGTGATGACAAAGGTCATGGAGCATTTTGATGACAAGGGCGTGGTGCATTGTGATGAGAAGAGCAGGGTGCATTGTGATGACATGGTCTTGGAGCAATTTGATGAAAATGGTCATGGATCATTTTGATGGCAGGGCTTATGGAACATTGTGATGTCAGAGGTTATGGAGCATTGTGATGAAATGGGTCATGGAGCATTTTGATGACAGGGTTTATGGAACATTGTGATGTCAGAGGTCATGGAGCATTGTGATAATAAGGGCATGTAGCACTGTGATGACAGGGGTCATTGGACATTTTGATGAGAGGGGTGAGGGAGTATTGTGATGACTAGTTATGGAACATTGTGATATCAGTGGTGAGAGAGCATTTTGATGGGAAGTGCATGGAGCATTATGATGACAAGGTTTATGGAGCATTGTGATGACAAGGATGTGGAGGAATGTGATGACAAGCACATGGCTCATTGTGATGATATGGGTCATGGAGCATGGTGCTGACAAGCACATGGAGCATTGTGATGACAAGGGTCATGGAGCATTGTGATGAAAAGTTCATGGATCATTGTGGTGACAATGGTCACAGAGCCTTGTGATGACGAGGGCATGGACCATTGTGACGAAAAATGTCATGAAGCATTGTGAGGACTTGAGCCATGGAGCATTGTGATGACAGGGGTCATGGAGAATTGTGATGTCAAGGGCATGGAGAATTGTGATGACAGCGTCTTGGAGCAATTGTCTGACAAGTTTCATGTATTCTTGTGGAGACAGTGGGCATGGTGCATTGTGATGACAAGGGAATGGAGAATTGTGATGACAAGGTCATGGAGTATTGTGAAGACAGGTGTCAGGGAGAATTGTGATGACATATGACATGGTCCATTGTGATGACAATGGCATGGAGCATTGTGATGTCAAGTATCATGGAGGATTGTGATGACAAAGATAATGGAGCAATGTGCTGACAAGGGCTTGGAGCATTGTGATGAGAAGACCATGGATAATTGTGATGATGAGCCTCATGGAGCGTTGTGATAACAAGTGTTATAGAACATTGTGATCACAAGGGTTTGGAACCTTGTGATGACAGAGGTCATGGAGCATTTTGATTTCATTGTGATGACAATAGCATGAAGCATTATGATGATGGGCATGGTGCATTGTGATGACAGGGTTCATGGAGCATTGAGATGCAAAGGGGCATGGATCATTGTGATTACAGGGGTCTTGGGGCATTCTGATGACATGCGTCATGGAGCTTTGTGATGAAAACGGCATGGAGCATTGTGATGCTAAGGGTCATGGAGCCTTGTGATGAGAAGGTCATGGAGCATTGGGCTAAAAATATTCATGGAGTATTGTGATGACATTGGTCTTGGAGCATTGTGATGAGAAAGTCAAAGAGAATTGGGCTGACAATGTTCATGGAGTATTGTGATGACAGGGATCATGGAGCTTTGTGATGACAAGGGTATGGAGTATGGTGATGACAAGGTCCTGGAGCATTGTGATGAGAACACCATGGAGCTTTGTGATGACAAGTCTCATGGAGCATTCTGATGAACAGGGGCATGGGGCATTGCGATTACAGGTGTCTTGGAGCATTGTGATGACAAGGGCATGGAGCATTGTGATGAGAAGGCCATGGGGCACTCTGATGACATGCCTCGTGGAGCTTTGTGATGACAAGGGCATGGAGCCTTGTCATTACAGGGGTCTTGGAGCATTGTGAAGAAAATGGCATGGATCATTGTGATGAAAAAGGCATGGAGCCTTGTCATGACAGGGTTCAAGGAGCATACTGATGGCAAGTGTCATGGAGCATTGTGCTGACAAAGGCTTGGAGCATTGTGATGACAAGGGTCACAGATAATTGTGATGAAAAGTTCATGGAGCATTGTGGTGACACAGGTCACATAGCCATGTGATGACGAGGGCATGGACCATTGTGATGACAAATGTCATGAAGCATTGTGATGACAGGAGTCACGGAGCATTGTGATGACAGTCATCATGGAGCATTGTGATGACAAGGGCATGGAGCATTGTGATGATAGGGGCATGGATCATTGGTCTTACACCTTTCATGGATTATTGTGATGACAGTGGGCATGGCACATTGTGATGACAAGGGCATGGAGCATTGTGAAGACAAGGTAATAGAGTTTTGTGAAGACAGGTGTCAGGGAGCATTGTGATGACATATGTCATGGTCCATTGTGATGACAATGGCATGGAGCATTGTGATGCCAAGTGTCATGGAGGATTGTGATGACAAAGATAATGGAGCAATGTGATGACAAGGGCTTGGATCATTGTGATGAGAAGGCCATGAAGCACTCTGATGACATGCCTCGTGGAGTTTTGTGATGACAAGGGCATGGAGCATTGTCATTACAGGGGTCTTGGAGCATTGTGATGACAAGGGTCATGGAGCCTTGTGATGACCAGGGCATGGAGCATTCTGATGAGAAGGCCATGGCGCATTCTGATGACATGCATCATGGAGCTTTGTGTGACAGGGGCATGGAGCATTGTGATTAGAGGGGTCTTAGAGCATTGTGATGACAAGCGTCATGGAGCCACGTGATAAGGCTGTGGAACTTTGCAATGGCAGGGGTCATGGAGCATTGTTATGACAGGGGTAATGGAGCATTGTGAGGACAAGGGCATGGAGCATTGGTCTGAAACTTTCATGGATTGTTGTGATGAGAGTGGGCATGGAGCAATGTGATGACAAGGGCACGGAACCCTGTGATACATGGGTCATGGAGGATTGTAATGACAAGGTGGTGGAGCATTGTGATGCGAAGGGCATTGAATATTGTGATGACAAGCGTCATGGAGCTTTGTGATGACAAGGGCATGGAGCAATGGGATGAGAGGGTTCATGGAGCATTGTGATGACAATGACATGGAGCATTGTGATGCCAAGGGTCAAGGAACTGTGTGATGACAGAGGTCATGGAGCATTTTGATGACAAGGGCGTGGTGCATTGTGATGAGAAGAGCAGGGTGCATTGTGATGACATGGTCTTGGAGCAATTTGATGAAAATGGTCATGGATCATTTTGATGACAGGGCTTATGGAACATTGTGATGTCAGAGGTCATGGAGCATTGTGATAATAAGGGCATGTAGCACTGTGATGACAGGGGTCATTGGACATTTTGATGAGAGGGGTGAGGGAGTATTGTGATGATTAGTTATGGAACACTGTGATATCAGTGGTGAGAGAGCATTTTGATGGGAAGTGCATGGAGCATTATGATGACAAGGTTTATGGAGCATTGTGATGACAAGGATGTGGAGGAATGTGATGACAAGCGCATGGCTCATTGTGATGATATGGGTCATGGAGCATGGTGCTGACAAGCACATGGAGCATTGTGATGACAAGGGTCATGGAGCATTGTGATGAAAAGTTCATGGGTCATTGTGGTGACAATGGTCACAGAGCCTTGTGATGACGAGGGCATGGACCATTGTGACGAAAAATGTCATGAAGCATTGTGAAGACTTGAGCCATGGAGCATTGTGATGACAGGGGTCATGGAGAATTGTGCTGACCAGGGCATGGAGAATTTTGATGACAGCGTCTTGGAGCAATTGTCTGACAAGTTTCATGTATTCTTGTGGAGACAGTGGGCATGGTGCATTGTGATGACAAGGGAATGGAGAATTGTGATGACAAGGTCATGGAGTATTGTGAAGACAGGTGTCAGGGAGAATTGTGATGACATATGACATGGTCCATTGTGATGACAACGGCATGGAGCATTGTGATGTCAAGTATCATGGAGGATTGTGATGACAAAGATAATGGAGCAATGTGATGACAAGGGCTTGGATCATTGTGATGAGAAGGCCATGAAGCACTCTGATGACATGCCTCGTGGAGTTTTGTGATGACAAGGGCATGGAGCATTGTCATTACAGGGGTCTTGGAGCATTGTGAAGAAAATGGCATGGATCATTGTGATGAAAAAGGCATGGAGCCTTGTCATGACAGGGTTCAAGGAGCATACTGATGGCAAGTGTCATGGAGCATTGTGCTGACAAAGGCTTGGAGCATTGTGATGACAAGGGTCACAGATAATTGTGATGAAAAGTTCATGGAGCATTGTGGTGACACAGGTCACATAGCCATGTGATGACGAGGGCATGGACCATTGTGATGACAAATGTCATGAATCATTGTGATGACTGGAGTCACGGAGCATTGTGATGACAGTCGTCTTGGAGCATTGTGATGACAAGGGCATGGAGCATTGTGATGATAGGGGCATGGAGCATTGGTCTTACACCTTTCATGGATTATTGTGATGACAGTGGGCATGGCGCATTGTGATGACAAGGGCATGGAGCATTGTGAAGACAAGGTAATAGAGTTTTGTGAACACAGGTGTCAGGGAGCATTGTGATGACATATGTCATGGTCCATTGTGATGACAATGGCATGGAGCATTGTGATGAAAAAGGCATGGAGCCTTTTCATGACAGGGTTCAAGGAGCATTCTGACATGTGTATTGAGTATTGTGATGACAATGGCATGGTGCATTGTGATGCCAAGTATCATGGAGGATTCTGATGACAAAGGTAATGGAGCAATGTGATGACAAGGTCTTGGAGCATTGTGATGAGAAGAGCATGGGTAATTGTGATGATGAGCGTCATGGGGCGTTATGATAACAAGTGTTTTGGAACATTGTGATCACAAGGTTTTGGAGCCTTGTGATGACAGAGGTCATGGAGCAATTTGATTTCATTGTGATGACAATAGCATGAAGCATTATGATGATGGGCATGGTGCATTGTGATGACAGGGTTAATGGAACATTGAGATGCAAAGAGGCATGGAGCCTTGTGATTACAGGGGTCTTGGGGCATTGTGATGACAAGGGCATGAAGCATTGTGTTGAGAAGCCCTTGGAGCATTCTGATGACATGCGTCATGGAGCTTTGTGATGAAAACGGCATGGAGCATTGTGATGACAAGGGTCATGGAGCCATGTGATGACAAGGCCTTGGAACATTGTGATGGCAGTGGTAATGGAGCATTGTGAGGACAAGTGCATGGAGCATTGGTGTGAAAAGTTTCATGGATTATTGGGATGAGAGTGAGAAAGGAGCATTGTGGTGACAAGGGCATGGAACACTGTGATACATGGTTCATGGTGGATTGTAATGACAAGGGCATGGAGCATTGTGATGAGAAGGGCATCGAGCATTGTGATGAGAAGCGTCATGGAGCTTTGTGATGAAAAGGGCATGGAGCAGTGCGTGAGTGTTCATGGAGCATTGTGATGACAATGGCATGGAGCATTGTGATGAGTGGAATCATGGAGCATTGCGATGACAGGGGTCATGGAACATTGTGATGACAAGGGCAAGGAACATTGTGATGACAGGGGCATGGAGCAATTTGATGAAAAGTGTCATGGAACATTTTGATGACAGGGGTTATGGAACATTGTGATGTCAGGGGTCATGGAGCATTGTGATGAAAAGGGTCATGGAGCATTTTGATGATAGGTGTTATGGAACATTGTGATGTCAGGGGCCATGGAGCATTGTGATGACTGGGGTCATGGAACATTGTGATGACAGGGGTGAGGGAGTATTGTGATGACTAGTGATGGAACATTGTGATATCAGTGGTGAGATAGCACTTTGATGGGAAGTGCATGGAGCATTGTGAGGACAAGCTTTATGGAGCATTGTGATGACAATGTTGTGGAGCATTTTGATGACAAGCGCATGGTACATTGTGATGACATGGGTCATGGAGCATTTTGCTGAGAAGCGCATGGAGCATTGTGATGACAAGGGTCATGGAGCATTGTGCTGATAAAGGCATGGCACATTGTGATGACAAGGGTCACAGAGAATTGTGATGAAAAATTCATGGAGCATTGTGGTGACAAAGGTAACAGAGCCTTGGGATGACGAGGGTATGGACCATTGTGATGACAAAGTTCATGAAGTATTGTGATGAGTGGAATCATGGAGCATTGCGATGACAGGGGTCAAGGAGCATTGGGATGACAAGGGCAAGGAGCATTGTGTTGACAAGTTTCATGGATTATTGCAATGACATTGGGCATGGCGAATTTTGATGACAAGGGCATGGAGCATTGTTATGACAAGGTCATGGATGATTGTGATGGCAAAGGTAATGGAGCATTGTGATGACAAGGGCATGGAGCATTGCGATGAAAAGGTCCATTGAGAATTTTGATGACAAGTTCGTGAAGCATTGTGATGACATGCGCATGGGGCTTTCTATGACAGGGTCATGGAGCATTGCAATGACAAGTGCATGGAGAATTGTGAGGACAAGAGCATGTAACATTTTGATGAGAAGTGTCTTGGAGCATTGTGATGACAGGGACGTGGAGAATTGTGATGCAAAGGGACATGGTGCATTGTGATGACCAGGGCATGGAACATAGTGATGGCAAGACCGTGGAGCACTGTGATGAGAAGACCCCGGATAATTGTGATGACGAGCGTCATGGAGCACTGTAATGACAAGGGGCATGGAGCATTGTGATGACAGGTGTCATGGAGCATTGTCATGACATGGGTCATGGAGCATTGTGATGACAAGTGTCATGGAACATTCTGATGACAAGCTTGTGGATTATTGTGATGACAATGGCATGGAACATTGTGATGAAAAAGGCATGGAGCCTTTTCATGACAGTGTTCAAGGAGCATTCTGATGACAAGTGTCCGAGAGCATTGTGATGACAATGTATTGAGCATTGTGATGACAAAGGTCATGGAGCATTGCGATGACAAGGTCATGGATTATTGTGATGATAGGCATCATGGAGCGTTGTGATGACAAGTGTTATGGAACATTGTGATCACAGGGTTTGGAGCATTGTGATGACAGAGGTCATGGAGCATTTTGATTTCATGGAGAATGGAGCATTGTGATGACAAGGGCATGAAGCAAAGTGATCCCAAGGTTCTTGGAGGATTGTGATGACAATGGGAATGGAGTATTGGTGATAACAAGCTCATGGAGCATTCTGATGACAAGCTCGTGGAGATTTGTGATGACAATGGCATGGAGCATTGTGGTGAAAAGGGCAAGAAGCATTGTGATGAAAAGGGCAAGGAGCCTTTTCATGACAGGGTTCAAGGAGCATTCTGACGACAAGTATCAGGGAGCATTGTGATGACATGTGTATTGAGTATTGTGATGAAAAAGGGCATGGAGCATTGTGATGACAAGGGCATGGATTATTGTGATGACAGGCCTCATGGAGCGTTGTGATGACAAGTGTTATGGAACATTGTGATCACAAGGGTTTGGAGCATTGTGATGACAGAGGTCATGGATCATTTTGATTTCAAGGAGCATGGAGCATTGTGATGTCAAGGGCATGAAACAATGTGATCCCAAGGTTCTTGGAGGATTGTGATGACAATGGGAATTGAGCATTGGTGATAACAAGCTCATGGAGCATTGTGATGACAAGGTCATGTAGCATTTTTATGACAAAGGCATGGAGCATTGTGATGACAAGCGTCATGGTGCACTGTGATGAAAAGCATCACGGAGCATTGTGATTACAGGGGTCATGGAGCATTGGGATGACAAGGGCATGGATCATCGTGATGACAATTGTCATGGAGCATTTTGATGACAAGAGTCCCGGATCATTTTGTTGTCAGGGTCATGGAGCATTGTGATGACTGTGGTCATGGAGCACTGTGATGACAGTGGTCATGGAGCATTGTGATGAGAAGGTCAAAGAGAATTGGGCTGAAAATGTTCATGGAGTATTGTGATGACATGGGTCCTGGAACATTGTGATGACAAGGGAATGGAGTATGGTGATGACAAGGTCCTGGAGCATTGTGATGAGAACACCATGGAGCTTTGTGATGACAAGTCTCATGGAGCATTCTGATGAAAAGAGGCATGGATCACTGTGATTACAGGTGTCTTGGAGCATTGTGATGACAAGGGCATGGAGCATTGTGATGAGAAGGCCATGGAGCACTCTGATGACTTGCCTCATGGAGCTTTGTGATGACAAGGGCATAGAGCATTGTCATTACAGGGGTCTTGGGGCATTGTGAAGAAAATGGCATGGATCATTGTGATGAAAAAGGCATGGAGCCTTTTCATGACATGGTTCAAAGAGGATACTGATGGCAAGTGTCATGGAGCATTGTGCTGACAAAGGCTTGGAGCATTGTGATGACAAGTGTCAGAGAGAATTGTGATGAAATGTTCATGGAGCATTGTGGTGACACAGGTCACATAGCCATGTGATGACGAGGGCATGGACCATTGTGATAACAAATGTCATTAAGCTTTGTGATGACTGGAGTCACGGAGCATTGTGATGACAGGCGTCATGGAGCATTGCGATGACAAGGGCATGGAGCATTGTGATGACAGGGGCATGGAGCATTGGTCTTACACGTTTCACGGATTATTGTGATGACAGTGGGCATGGCGCATTGTGATGACAAGGGCATGGAGCATTGTGATGACAAGGTCATAGAGTATTGTGAAGACAGGTGTCAGGGAGCATTGTGATGACATATGTCATGGTCCATTGTGATGACAATGGCATGGAGCATTGTGATGCCAAGTGTCATGGAGGAATGTGATGACAAAGGTCATGGAGCATTGTGATGACAAGGGTCATGGAGCATTGTGATGACAAGGGTCATGGAGCATTGTGATGACAAGGGCCATTGAGAATTTTGATGACAAGGTCGTGTAGCATTGTGATGACAAGTGCATGGTGCTTGCAATGACAGGGGTCATGGAGCATTGCAATGACAATTTCATGGAGAATTGTGATGACAAGAGCATGTAACATTGTGATAAGAAGAGTCATGGAGCATTGTGATGACAAGGACGTGGAGAATTGTGAGGACAAGGGACATGGAGCATTGTGATGACCAGGGCATGGAGCATTTTGATGGAAAGACCGTGGAGCATTGTGATGAGAAGGCCATGGATAATTGTGATGACGAGCATTATGGAGCACTGTAATACCAAGGGGCATGGATCATTGTGATTACATGGGTCTTGGAGCATTGTGATGACAAGGGTCATGGAGCCTTGTGCTGACCAGGGCATGGAGCATTCTGATGAGAAGGCCATGGCGCATTCTGATGACATGCGTCATGGAGCTTTGTGTGACAGGGGCATGGAGCATTGTGATTAGAGGGGTCTTAGAGCATTGTGATGACAAGCGTCATGGAGCCACGTGATAAGGCTGTGGAACTTTGCAATGGCAGGGGTCATGGAGCATTGTTATGACAGGGGTAATGGAGCATTGTGAGGACAAGGGCATGGAGCATTGGTCTGAAACTTTCATGGATTGTTGTGATGAGAGTGGGCATGGAGCAATGTGATGACAAGGGCACGGAACCCTGTGATACATGGGTCATGGAGGATTGTAATGACAAGGTGGTGGAGCATTGTGATGCGAAGGGCATTGAATATTGTGATGACAAGCGTCATGGAGCTTTGTGATGACAAGGGCATGGAGCAATGGGATGAGAGGGTTCATGGAGCATTGTGATGACAACGACATGGAGCATTGTGATGCCAAGGGTCAAGGAACTGTGTGATGACAAAGGTCATGGAGCATTTTGATGACAAGGGCGTGGTGCATTGTGATGAGAAGAGCAGGGTGCATTGTGATGACATGGTCTTGGAGCAATTTGATGAAAATGGTCATGGATCATTTTGATGGCAGGGCTTATGGAACATTGTGATGTCAGAGGTTATGGAGCATTGTGATGAAATGGGTCATGGAGCATTTTGATGACAGGGTTTATGGAACATTGTGATGTCAGAGGTCATGGAGCATTGTGATAATAAGGGCATGTAGCACTGTGATGACAGGGGTCATTGGACATTTTGATGAGAGGGGTGAGGGAGTATTGTGATGACTAGTTATGGAACATTGTGATATCAGTGGTGAGAGAGCATTTTGATGGGAAGTGCATGGAGCATTATGATGACAAGGTTTATGGAGCATTGTGATGACAAGGATGTGGAGGAATGTGATGACAAGCACATGGCTCATTGTGATGATATGGGTCATGGAGCATGGTGCTGACAAGCACATGGAGCATTGTGATGACAAGGGTCATGGAGCATTGTGATGAAAAGTTCATGGATCATTGTGGTGACAATGGTCACAGAGCCTTGTGATGACGAGGGCATGGACCATTGTGACGAAAAATGTCATGAAGCATTGTGAGGACTTGAGCCATGGAGCATTGTGATGACAGGGGTCATGGAGAATTGTGATGTCAAGGGCATGGAGAATTGTGATGACAGCGTCTTGGAGCAATTGTCTGACAAGTTTCATGTATTCTTGTGGAGACAGTGGGCATGGTGCATTGTGATGACAAGGGAATGGAGAATTGTGATGACAAGGTCATGGAGTATTGTGAAGACAGGTGTCAGGGAGAATTGTGATGACATATGACATGGTCCATTGTGATGACAATGGCATGGAGCATTGTGATGTCAAGTATCATGGAGGATTGTGATGACAAAGATAATGGAGCAATGTGATGACAAGGGCTTGGAGCATTGTGATGAGAAGACCATGGATAATTGTGATGATGAGCCTCATGGAGCGTTGTGATAACAAGTGTTATAGAACATTGTGATCACAAGGGTTTGGAACCTTGTGATGACAGAGGTCATGGAGCATTTTGATTTCATTGTGATGACAATAGCATGAAGCATTATGATGATGGGCATGGTGCATTGTGATGACAGGGTTCATGGAGCATTGAGATGCAAAGGGGCATGGATCATTGTGATTACAGGGGTCTTGGGGCATTCTGATGACATGCGTCATGGAGCTTTGTGATGAAAACGGCATGGAGCATTGTGATGCTAAGGGTCATGGAGCCTTGTGATGAGAAGGTCATGGAGCATTGGGCTAAAAATATTCATGGAGTATTGTGATGACATTGGTCTTGGAGCATTGTGATGAGAAAGTCAAAGAGAATTGGGCTGACAATGTTCATGGAGTATTGTGATGACAGGGATCATGGAGCTTTGTGATGACAAGGGTATGGAGTATGGTGATGACAAGGTCCTGGAGCATTGTGATGAGAACACCATGGAGCTTTGTGATGACAAGTCTCATGGAGCATTCTGATGAACAGGGGCATGGGGCATTGCGATTACAGGTGTCTTGGAGCATTGTGATGACAAGGGCATGGAGCATTGTGATGAGAAGGCCATGGGGCACTCTGATGACATGCCTCGTGGAGCTTTGTGATGACAAGGGCATGGAGCCTTGTCATTACAGGGGTCTTGGAGCATTGTGAAGAAAATGGCATGGATCATTGTGATGAAAAAGGCATGGAGCCTTGTCATGACAGGGTTCAAGGAGCATACTGATGGCAAGTGTCATGGAGCATTGTGCTGACAAAGGCTTGGAGCATTGTGATGACAAGGGTCACAGATAATTGTGATGAAAAGTTCATGGAGCATTGTGGTGACACAGGTCACATAGCCATGTGATGACGAGGGCATGGACCATTGTGATGACAAATGTCATGAAGCATTGTGATGACAGGAGTCACGGAGCATTGTGATGACAGTCATCATGGAGCATTGTGATGACAAGGGCATGGAGCATTGTGATGATAGGGGCATGGATCATTGGTCTTACACCTTTCATGGATTATTGTGATGACAGTGGGCATGGCACATTGTGATGACAAGGGCATGGAGCATTGTGAAGACAAGGTAATAGAGTTTTGTGAAGACAGGTGTCAGGGAGCATTGTGATGACATATGTCATGGTCCATTGTGATGACAATGGCATGGAGCATTGTGATGCCAAGTGTCATGGAGGATTGTGATGACAAAGATAATGGAGCAATGTGATGACAAGGGCTTGGATCATTGTGATGAGAAGGCCATGAAGCACTCTGATGACATGCCTCGTGGAGTTTTGTGATGACAAGGGCATGGAGCATTGTCATTACAGGGGTCTTGGAGCATTGTGATGACAAGGGTCATGGAGCCTTGTGATGACCAGGGCATGGAGCATTCTGATGAGAAGGCCATGGCGCATTCTGATGACATGCATCATGGAGCTTTGTGTGACAGGGGCATGGAGCATTGTGATTAGAGGGTTCTTAGAGCATTGTGATGACAAGCGTCATGGAGCCACGTGATAAGGCTGTGGAACTTTGCAATGGCAGGGGTCATGGAGCATTGTTATGACAGGGGTAATGGAGCATTGTGAGGACAAGGGCATGGAGCATTGGTCTGAAACTTTCATGGATTGTTGTGATGAGAGTGGGCATGGAGCAATGTGATGACAAGGGCACGGAACCCTGTGATACATGGGTCATGGAGGATTGTAATGACAAGGTGGTGGAGCATTGTGATGCGAAGGGCATTGAATATTGTGATGACAAGCGTCATGGAGCTTTGTGATGACAAGGGCATGGAGCAATGGGATGAGAGGGTTCATGGAGCATTGTGATGACAATGACATGGAGCATTGTGATGCCAAGGGTCAAGGAACTGTGTGATGACAGAGGTCATGGAGCATTTTGATGACAAGGGCGTGGTGCATTGTGATGAGAAGAGCAGGGTGCATTGTGATGACATGGTCTTGGAGCAATTTGATGAAAATGGTCATGGATCATTTTGATGACAGGGCTTATGGAACATTGTGATGTCAGAGGTCATGGAGCATTGTGATAATAAGGGCATGTAGCACTGTGATGACAGGGGTCATTGGACATTTTGATGAGAGGGGTGAGGGAGTATTGTGATGATTAGTTATGGAACACTGTGATATCAGTGGTGAGAGAGCATTTTGATGGGAAGTGCATGGAGCATTATGATGACAAGGTTTATGGAGCATTGTGATGACAAGGATGTGGAGGAATGTGATGACAAGCGCATGGCTCATTGTGATGATATGGGTCATGGAGCATGGTGCTGACAAGCACATGGAGCATTGTGATGACAAGGGTCATGGAGCATTGTGATGAAAAGTTCATGGGTCATTGTGGTGACAATGGTCACAGAGCCTTGTGATGACGAGGGCATGGACCATTGTGACGAAAAATGTCATGAAGCATTGTGAAGACTTGAGCCATGGAGCATTGTGATGACAGGGGTCATGGAGAATTGTGCTGACCAGGGCATGGAGAATTTTGATGACAGCGTCTTGGAGCAATTGTCTGACAAGTTTCATGTATTCTTGTGGAGACAGTGGGCATGGTGCATTGTGATGACAAGGGAATGGAGAATTGTGATGACAAGGTCATGGAGTATTGTGAAGACAGGTGTCAGGGAGAATTGTGATGACATATGACATGGTCCATTGTGATGACAATGGCATGGAGCATTGTGATGTCAAGTATCATGGAGGATTGTGATGACAAAGATAATGGAGCAATGTGATGACAAGGGCTTGGATCATTGTGATGAGAAGGCCATGAAGCACTCTGATGACATGCCTCGTGGAGTTTTGTGATGACAAGGGCATGGAGCATTGTCATTACAGGGGTCTTGGAGCATTGTGAAGAAAATGGCATGGATCATTGTGATGAAAAAGGCATGGAGCCTTGTCATGACAGGGTTCAAGGAGCATACTGATGGCAAGTGTCATGGAGCATTGTGCTGACAAAGGCTTGGAGCATTGTGATGACAAGGGTCACAGATAATTGTGATGAAAAGTTCATGGAGCATTGTGGTGACACAGGTCACATAGCCATGTGATGACGAGGGCATGGACCATTGTGATGACAAATGTCATGAATCATTGTGATGACTGGAGTCACGGAGCATTGTGATGACAGTCGTCTTGGAGCATTGTGATGACAAGGGCATGGAGCATTGTGATGATAGGGGCATGGAGCATTGGTCTTACACCTTTCATGGATTATTGTGATGACAGTGGGCATGGCGCATTGTGATGACAAGGGCATGGAGCATTGTGAAGACAAGGTAATAGAGTTTTGTGAACACAGGTGTCAGGGAGCATTGTGATGACATATGTCATGGTCCATTGTGATGACAATGGCATGGAGCATTGTGATGAAAAAGGCATGGAGCCTTTTCATGACAGGGTTCAAGGAGCATTCTGACATGTGTATTGAGTATTGTGATGACAATGGCATGGTGCATTGTGATGCCAAGTATCATGGAGGATTCTGATGACAAAGGTAATGGAGCAATGTGATGACAAGGTCTTGGAGCATTGTGATGAGAAGAGCATGGGTAATTGTGATGATGAGCGTCATGGGGCGTTATGATAACAAGTGTTTTGGAACATTGT
The DNA here is from genome assembly GCF_964341445.2 of Mesoplodon mirus. Taxonomy (NCBI): domain Eukaryota; kingdom Metazoa; phylum Chordata; class Mammalia; order Artiodactyla; family Ziphiidae; genus Mesoplodon; species Mesoplodon mirus. The sequence goes on along the minus strand of NW_028294802.1, from coordinate 32,748 downwards.
GATCACAAGGTTTTGGAGCCTTGTGATGACAGAGGTCATGGAGCAATTTGATTTCATTGTGATGACAATAGCATGAAGCATTATGATGATGGGCATGGTGCATTGTGATGACAGGGTTAATGGAACATTGAGATGCAAAGAGGCATGGAGCCTTGTGATTACAGGGGTCTTGGGGCATTGTGATGACAAGGGCATGGAGCATTGTGTTGAGAAGCCCTTGGAGCATTCTGATGACATGCGTCATGGAGCTTTGTGATGAAAACGGCATGGAGCATTGTGATGACAAGGGTCATGGAGCCATGTGATGACAAGGCCTTGGAACATTGTGATGGCAGTGGTAATGGAGCATTGTGAGGACAAGTGCATGGAGCATTGGTGTGAAAAGTTTCATGGATTATTGGGATGAGAGTGAGAAAGGAGCATTGTGGTGACAAGGGCATGGAACACTGTGATACATGGTTCATGGTGGATTGTAATGACAAGGGCATGGAGCATTGTGATGAGAAGGGCATCGAGCATTGTGATGAGAAGCGTCATGGAGCTTTGTGATGAAAAGGGCATGGAGCAGTGCGTGAGTGTTCATGGAGCATTGTGATGACAATGGCATGGAGCATTGTGATGAGTGGAATCATGGAGCATTGCGATGACAGGGGTCATGGAACATTGTGATGACAAGGGCAAGGAACATTGTGATGACAGGGGCATGGAGCAATTTGATGAAAAGTGTCATGGAACATTTTGATGACAGGGGTTATGGAACATTGTGATGTCAGGGGTCATGGAGCATTGTGATGAAAAGGGTCATGGAGCATTTTGATGATAGGTGTTATGGAACATTGTGATGTCAGGGGCCATGGAGCATTGTGATGACTGGGGTCATGGAACATTGTGATGACAGGGGTGAGGGAGTATTGTGATGACTAGTGATGGAACATTGTGATATCAGTGGTGAAATAGCACTTTGATGGGAAGTGCATGGAGCATTGTGAGGACAAGCTTTATGGAGCATTGTGATGACAATGTTGTGGAGCATTTTGATGACAAGCGCATGGTACATTGTGATGACATGGGTCATGGAGCATTTTGCTGAGAAGCGCATGGAGCATTGTGATGACAAGGGTCATGGAGCATTGTGCTGATAAAGGCATGGCACATTGTGATGACAAGGGTCACAGAGAATTGTGATGAAAAATTCATGGAGCATTGTGGTGACAAAGGTAACAGAGCCTTGGGATGACGAGGGTATGGACCATTGTGATGACAAAGTTCATGAAGTATTGTGATGAGTGGAATCATGGAGCATTGCGATGACAGGGGTCAAGGAGCATTGGGATGGCAAGGGCAAGGAGCATTGTGTTGACAAGTTTCATGGATTATTGCAATGACATTGGGCATGGCGAATTTTGATGACAAGGGCATGGAGCATTGTTATGACAAGGTCATGGATGATTGTGATGGCAAAGGTAATGGAGCATTGTGATGACAAGGGCATGGAGCATTGCGATGAAAAGGTCCATTGAGAATTTTGATGACAAGTTCGTGAAGCATTGTGATGACATGCGCATGGGGCTTTCTATGACAGGGTCATGGAGCATTGCAATGACAAGTGCATGGAGAATTGTGAGGACAAGAGCATGTAACATTTTGATGAGAAGTGTCTTGGAGCATTGTGATGACAGGGACGTGGAGAATTGTGATGCAAAGGGACATGGTGCATTGTGATGACCAGGGCATGGAGCATAGTGATGGCAAGACCGTGGAGCACTGTGATGAGAAGACCCCGGATAATTGTGATGACGAGCGTCATGGAGCACTGTAATGACAAGGGGCATGGAGCATTGTGATGACAGGTGTCATGGAGCATTGTCATGACATGGGTCATGGAGCATTGTGATGACAAGTGTCATGGAACATTCTGATGACAAGCTTGTGGAGTATTGTGATGACAATGGCATGGAGCATTGTGATGAAAAAGGCATGGAGCCTTTTCATGACAGTGTTCAAGGAGCATTCTGATGACAAGTGTCCGAGAGCATTGTGATGACAATGTATTGAGCATTGTGATGACAAAGGTCATGGAGCATTGCGATGACAAGGTCATGGATTATTGTGATGATAGGCATCATGGAGCGTTGTGATGACAAGTGTTATGGAACATTGTGATCACAGGGTTTGGAGCATTGTGATGACAGAGGTCATGGAGCATTTTGATTTCATGGAGAATGGAGCATTGTGATGACAAGGGCATGAAGCAAAGTGATCCCAAGGTTCTTGGAGGATTGTGATGACAATGGGAATGGAGTATTGGTGATAACAAGCTCATGGAGCATTCTGATGACAAGCTCGTGGAGATTTGTGATGACAATGGCATGGAGCATTGTGGTGAAAAGGGCAAGAAGCATTGTGATGAAAAGGGCAAGGAGCCTTTTCATGACAGGGTTCAAGGAGCATTCTGACGACAAGTATCAGGGAGCATTGTGATGACATGTGTATTGAGTATTGTGATGAAAAAGGGCATGGAGCATTGTGATGACAAGGGCATGGATTATTGTGATGACAGGCCTCATGGAGCGTTGTGATGACAAGTGTTATGGAACATTGTGATCACAAGGGTTTGGAGCATTGTGATGACAGAGGTCATGGATCATTTTGATTTCAAGGAGCATGGAGCATTGTGATGTCAAGGGCATGAAACAATGTGATCCCAAGGTTCTTGGAGGATTGTGATGACAATGGGAATTGAGCATTGGTGATAACAAGCTCATGGAGCATTGTGATGACAAGGTCATGTAGCATTTTTATGACAAAGGCATGGAGCATTGTGATGACAAGCGTCATGGTGCACTGTGATGAAAAGCATCACGGAGCATTGTGATTACAGGGGTCATGGAGCATTGGGATGACAAGGGCATGGATCATCGTGATGACAATTGTCATGGAGCATTTTGATGACAAGAGTCCCGGATCATTTTGTTGTCAGGGTCATGGAGCATTGTGATGACTGTGGTCATGGAGCACTGTGATGACAGTGGTCATGGAGCATTGTGATGAGAAGGTCAAAGAGAATTGGGCTGAAAATGTTCATGGAGTATTGTGATGACATGGGTCCTGGAACATTGTGATGACAAGGGAATGGAGTATGGTGATGACAAGGTCCTGGAGCATTGTGATGAGAACACCATGGAGCTTTGTGATGACAAGTCTCATGGAGCATTCTGATGAAAAGAGGCATGGATCACTGTGATTACAGGTGTCTTGGAGCATTGTGATGACAAGGGCATGGAGCATTGTGATGAGAAGGCCATGGAGCACTCTGATGACTTGCCTCATGGAGCTTTGTGATGACAAGGGCATAGAGCATTGTCATTACAGGGGTCTTGGGGCATTGTGAAGAAAATGGCATGGATCATTGTGATGAAAAAGGCATGGAGCCTTTTCATGACATGGTTCAAAGAGGATACTGATGGCAAGTGTCATGGAGCATTGTGCTGACAAAGGCTTGGAGCATTGTGATGACAAGTGTCAGAGAGAATTGTGATGAAATGTTCATGGAGCATTGTGGTGACACAGGTCACATAGCCATGTGATGACGAGGGCATGGACCATTGTGATAACAAATGTCATTAAGCTTTGTGATGACTGGAGTCACGGAGCATTGTGATGACAGGCGTCATGGAGCATTGCGATGACAAGGGCATGGAGCATTGTGATGACAGGGGCATGGAGCATTGGTCTTACACGTTTCACGGATTATTGTGATGACAGTGGGCATGGCGCATTGTGATGACAAGGGCATGGAGCATTGTGATGACAAGGTCATAGAGTATTGTGAAGACAGGTGTCAGGGAGCATTGTGATGACATATGTCATGGTCCATTGTGATGACAATGGCATGGAGCATTGTGATGCCAAGTGTCATGGAGGAATGTGATGACAAAGGTCATGGAGCATTGTGATGACAAGGGTCATGGAGCATTGTGATGACAAGGGTCATGGAGCATTGTGATGACAAGGGCCATTGAGAATTTTGATGACAAGGTCGTGTAGCATTGTGATGACAAGTGCATGGTGCTTGCAATGACAGGGGTCATGGAGCATTGCAATGACAATTTCATGGAGAATTGTGATGACAAGAGCATGTAACATTGTGATAAGAAGAGTCATGGAGCATTGTGATGACAAGGACGTGGAGAATTGTGAGGACAAGGGACATGGAGCATTGTGATGACCAGGGCATGGAGCATTTTGATGGAAAGACCGTGGAGCATTGTGATGAGAAGGCCATGGATAATTGTGATGACGAGCATTATGGAGCACTGTAATACCAAGGGGCATGGATCATTGTGATTACATGGGTCTTGGAGCATTGTGATGACAAGGGTCATGGAGCCTTGTGCTGACCAGGGCATGGAGCATTCTGATGAGAAGGCCATGGCGCATTCTGATGACATGCGTCATGGAGCTTTGTGTGACAGGGGCATGGAGCATTGTGATTAGAGGGGTCTTAGAGCATTGTGATGACAAGCGTCATGGAGCCACGTGATAAGGCTGTGGAACTTTGCAATGGCAGGGGTCATGGAGCATTGTTATGACAGGGGTAATGGAGCATTGTGAGGACAAGGGCATGGAGCATTGGTCTGAAACTTTCATGGATTGTTGTGATGAGAGTGGGCATGGAGCAATGTGATGACAAGGGCACGGAACCCTGTGATACATGGGTCATGGAGGATTGTAATGACAAGGTGGTGGAGCATTGTGATGCGAAGGGCATTGAATATTGTGATGACAAGCGTCATGGAGCTTTGTGATGACAAGGGCATGGAGCAATGGGATGAGAGGGTTCATGGAGCATTGTGATGACAACGACATGGAGCATTGTGATGCCAAGGGTCAAGGAACTGTGTGATGACAAAGGTCATGGAGCATTTTGATGACAAGGGCGTGGTGCATTGTGATGAGAAGAGCAGGGTGCATTGTGATGACATGGTCTTGGAGCAATTTGATGAAAATGGTCATGGATCATTTTGATGGCAGGGCTTATGGAACATTGTGATGTCAGAGGTTATGGAGCATTGTGATGAAATGGGTCATGGAGCATTTTGATGACAGGGTTTATGGAACATTGTGATGTCAGAGGTCATGGAGCATTGTGATAATAAGGGCATGTAGCACTGTGATGACAGGGGTCATTGGACATTTTGATGAGAGGGGTGAGGGAGTATTGTGATGACTAGTTATGGAACATTGTGATATCAGTGGTGAGAGAGCATTTTGATGGGAAGTGCATGGAGCATTATGATGACAAGGTTTATGGAGCATTGTGATGACAAGGATGTGGAGGAATGTGATGACAAGCACATGGCTCATTGTGATGATATGGGTCATGGAGCATGGTGCTGACAAGCACATGGAGCATTGTGATGACAAGGGTCATGGAGCATTGTGATGAAAAGTTCATGGATCATTGTGGTGACAATGGTCACAGAGCCTTGTGATGACGAGGGCATGGACCATTGTGACGAAAAATGTCATGAAGCATTGTGAGGACTTGAGCCATGGAGCATTGTGATGACAGGGGTCATGGAGAATTGTGATGTCAAGGGCATGGAGAATTGTGATGACAGCGTCTTGGAGCAATTGTCTGACAAGTTTCATGTATTCTTGTGGAGAGAGTGGGCATGGTGCATTGTGATGACAAGGGAATGGAGAATTGTGATGACAAGGTCATGGAGTATTGTGAAGACAGGTGTCAGGGAGAATTGTGATGACATATGACATGGTCCATTGTGATGACAATGGCATGGAGCATTGTGATGTCAAGTATCATGGAGGATTGTGATGACAAAGATAATGGAGCAATGTGATGACAAGGGCTTGGAGCATTGTGATGAGAAGACCATGGATAATTGTGATGATGAGCCTCATGGAGCGTTGTGATAACAAGTGTTATAGAACATTGTGATCACAAGGGTTTGGAACCTTGTGATGACAGAGGTCATGGAGCATTTTGATTTCATTGTGATGACAATAGCATGAAGCATTATGATGATGGGCATGGTGCATTGTGATGACAGGGTTCATGGAGCATTGAGATGCAAAGGGGCATGGATCATTGTGATTACAGGGGTCTTGGGGCATTCTGATGACATGCGTCATGGAGCTTTGTGATGAAAACGGCATGGAGCATTGTGATGCTAAGGGTCATGGAGCCTTGTGATGAGAAGGTCATGGAGCATTGGGCTAAAAATATTCATGGAGTATTGTGATGACATTGGTCTTGGAGCATTGTGATGAGAAAGTCAAAGAGAATTGGGCTGACAATGTTCATGGAGTATTGTGATGACAGGGATCATGGAGCTTTGTGATGACAAGGGTATGGAGTATGGTGATGACAAGGTCCTGGAGCATTGTGATGAGAACACCATGGAGCTTTGTGATGACAAGTCTCATGGAGCATTCTGATGAACAGGGGCATGGGGCATTGCGATTACAGGTGTCTTGGAGCATTGTGATGACAAGGGCATGGAGCATTGTGATGAGAAGGCCATGGGGCACTCTGATGACATGCCTCGTGGAGCTTTGTGATGACAAGGGCATGGAGCCTTGTCATTACAGGGGTCTTGGAGCATTGTGAAGAAAATGGCATGGATCATTGTGATGAAAAAGGCATGGAGCCTTGTCATGACAGGGTTCAAGGAGCATACTGATGGCAAGTGTCATGGAGCATTGTGCTGACAAAGGCTTGGAGCATTGTGATGACAAGGGTCACAGATAATTGTGATGAAAAGTTCATGGAGCATTGTGGTGACACAGGTCACATAGCCATGTGATGACGAGGGCATGGACCATTGTGATGACAAATGTCATGAAGCATTGTGATGACAGGAGTCACGGAGCATTGTGATGACAGTCATCATGGAGCATTGTGATGACAAGGGCATGGAGCATTGTGATGATAGGGGCATGGATCATTGGTCTTACACCTTTCATGGATTATTGTGATGACAGTGGGCATGGCACATTGTGATGACAAGGGCATGGAGCATTGTGAAGACAAGGTAATAGAGTTTTGTGAAGACAGGTGTCAGGGAGCATTGTGATGACATATGTCATGGTCCATTGTGATGACAATGGCATGGAGCATTGTGATGCCAAGTGTCATGGAGGAATGTGATGACAAAGGTCATGGAGCATTGTGATGACAAGGGTCATGGAGCATTGTGATGACAAGGGTCATGGAGCATTGTGATGACAAGGGCCATTGAGAATTTTGATGACAAGGTCGTGTAGCATTGTGATGACAAGTGCATGGTGCTTGCAATGACAGGGGTCATGGAGCATTGCAATGACAATTTCATGGAGAATTGTGATGACAAGAGCATGTAACATTGTGATAAGAAGAGTCATGGAGCATTGTGATGACAAGGACGTGGAGAATTGTGAGGACAAGGGACATGGAGCATTGTGATGACCAGGGCATGGAGCATTTTGATGGAAAGACCGTGGAGCATTGTGATGAGAAGGCCATGGATAATTGTGATGACGAGCATTATGGAGCACTGTAATACCAAGGGGCATGGATCATTGTGATTACATGGGTCTTGGAGCATTGTGATGACAAGGGTCATGGAGCCTTGTGCTGACCAGGGCATGGAGCATTCTGATGAGAAGGCCATGGCGCATTCTGATGACATGCATCATGGAGCTTTGTGTGACAGGGGCATGGAGCATTTTGATTAGAGGGGTCTTAGAGCATTGTGATGACAAGCGTCATGGAGCCACGTGATAAGGCTGTGGAACTTTGCAATGGCAGGGGTCATGGAGCATTGTTATGACAGGGGTAATGGAGCATTGTGAGGACAAGGGCATGGAGCATTGGTCTGAAACTTTCATGGATTGTTGTGATGAGAGTGGGCATGGAGCAATGTGATGACAAGGGCACGGAACCCTGTGATACATGGGTCATGGAGGATTGTAATGACAAGGTGGTGGAGCATTGTGATGCGAAGGGCATTGAATATTGTGATGACAAGCGTCATGGAGCTTTGTGATGACAAGGGCATGGAGCAATGGGATGAGAGGGTTCATGGAGCATTGTGATGACAATGACATGGAGCATTGTGATGCCAAGGGTCAAGGAACTGTGTGATGACAGAGGTCATGGAGCATTTTGATGACAAGGGCGTGGTGCATTGTGATGAGAAGAGCAGGGTGCATTGTGATGACATGGTCTTGGAGCAATTTGATGAAAATGGTCATGGATCATTTTGATGACAGGGCTTATGGAACATTGTGATGTCAGAGGTCATGGAGCATTGTGATAATAAGGGCATGTAGCACTGTGATGACAGGGGTCATTGGACATTTTGATGAGAGGGGTGAGGGAGTATTGTGATGATTAGTTATGGAACATTGTGATATCAGTGGTGAGAGAGCATTTTGATGGGAAGTGCATGGAGCATTATGATGACAAGGTTTATGGAGCATTGTGATGACAAGGATGTGGAGGAATGTGATGACAAGCACATGGCTCATTGTGATGATATGGGTCATGGAGCATGGTGCTGACAAGCACATGGAGCATTGTGATGACAAGGGTCATGGAGCATTGTGATGAAAAGTTCATGGGTCATTGTGGTGACAATGGTCACAGAGCCTTGTGATGACGAGGGCATGGACCATTGTGACGAAAAATGTCATGAAGCATTGTGAAGACTTGAGCCATGGAGCATTGTGATGACAGGGGTCATGGAGAATTGTGATGACAAGGGCATGGAGAATTTTGATGACAGCGTCTTGGAGCAATTGTCTGACAAGTTTCATGTATTCTTGTGGAGACAGTGGGCATGGTGCATTGTGATGACAAGGGAATGGAAAATTGTGATGACAAGGTCATGGAGTATTGTGAAGACAGGTGTCAGGGAGAATTGTGATGACATATGACATGGTCCATTGTGATGACAATGGCATGGAGCATTGTGATGTCAAGTATCATGGAGGATTGTGATGACAAAGATAATGGAGCAATGTGATGACAAGGGCTTGGATCATTGTGATGAGAAGGCCATGAAGCACTCTGATGACATGCCTCGTGGAGTTTTGTGATGACAAGGGCATGGAGCATTGTCATTACAGGGGTCTTGGAGCATTGTGAAGAAAATGGCATGGATCATTGTGATGAAAAAGGCATGGAGCCTTGTCATGACAGGGTTCAAGGAGCATACTGATGGCAAGTGTCATGGAGCATTGTGCTGACAAAGGCTTGGAGCATTGTGATGACAAGGGTCACAGATAATTGTGATGAAAAGTTCATGGAGCATTGTGGTGACACAGGTCACATAGCCATGTGATGACGAGGGCATGGACCATTGTGATGACAAATGTCATGAATCATTGTGATGACTGGAGTCACGGAGCATTGTGATGACAGTCGTCTTGGAGCATTGTGATGACAAGGGCATGGAGCATTGTGATGATAGGGGCATGGAGCATTGGTCTTACACCTTTCATGGATTATTGTGATGACAGTGGGCATGGCGCATTGTGATGACAAGGGCATGGAGCATTGTGAAGACAAGGTAATAGAGTTTTGTGAACACAGGTGTCAGGGAGCATTGTGATGACATATGTCATGGTCCATTGTGATGACAATGGCATGGAGCATTGTGATGAAAAAGGCATGGAGCCTTTTCATGACAGGGTTCAAGGAGCATTCTGACATGTGTATTGAGTATTGTGATGACAATGGCATGGTGCATTGTGATGCCAAGTATCATGGAGGATTCTGATGACAAAGGTAATGGAGCAATGTGATGACAAGGTCTTGGAGCATTGTGATGAGAAGAGCATGGGTAATTGTGATGATGAGCGTCATGGGGCGTTATGATAACAAGTGTTTTGGAACATTGTGATCACAAGGTTTTGGAGCCTTGTGATGACAGAGGTCATGGAGCAATTTGATTTCATTGTGATGACAATAGCATGAAGCATTATGATGATGGGCATGGTGCATTGTGATGACAGGGTTAATGGAACATTGAGATGCAAAGAGGCATGGAGCCTTGTGATTACAGGGGTCTTGGGGCATTGTGATGACAAGGGCATGGAGCATTGTGTTGAGAAGCCCTTGGAGCATTCTGATGACATGCGTCATGGAGCTTTGTGATGAAAACGGCATGGAGCATTGTGATGACAAGGGTCATGGAGCCATGTGATGACAAGGCCTTGGAACATTGTGATGGCAGTGGTAATGGAGCATTGTGAGGACAAGTGCATGGAGCATTGGTGTGAAAAGTTTCATGGATTATTGGGATGAGAGTGAGAAAGGAGCATTGTGGTGACAAGGGCATGGAACACTGTGATACATGGTTCATGGTGGATTGTAATGACAAGGGCATGGAGCATTGTGATGAGAAGGGCATCGAGCATTGTGATGAGAAGCGTCATGGAGCTTTGTGATGAAAAGGGCATGGAGCAGTGCGTGAGTGTTCATGGAGCATTGTGATGACAATGGCATGGAGCATTGTGATGAGTGGAATCATGGAGCATTGCGATGACAGGGGTCATGGAACATTGTGATGACAAGGGCAAGGAACATTGTGATGACAGGGGCATGGAGCAATTTGATGAAAAGTGTCATGGAACATTTTGATGACAGGGGTTATGGAACATTGTGATGTCAGGGGTCATGGAGCATTGTGATGAAAAGGGTCATGGAGCATTTTGATGATAGGTGTTATGGAACATTGTGATGTCAGGGGCCATGGAGCATTGTGATGACTGGGGTCATGGAACATTGTGATGACAGGGGTGAGGGAGTATTGTGATGACTAGTGATGGAACATTGTGATATCAGTGGTGAAATAGCACTTTGATGGGAAGTGCATGGAGCATTGTGAGGACAAGCTTTATGGAGCATTGTGATGACAATGTTGTGGAGCATTTTGATGACAAGCGCATGGTACATTGTGATGACATGGGTCATGGAGCATTTTGCTGAGAAGCGCATGGAGCATTGTGATGACAAGGGTCATGGAGCATTGTGCTGATAAAGGCATGGCACATTGTGATGACAAGGGTCACAGAGAATTGTGATGAAAAATTCATGGAGCATTGTGGTGACAAAGGTAACAGAGCCTTGGGATGACGAGGGTATGGACCATTGTGATGACAAAGTTCATGAAGTATTGTGATGAGTGGAATCATGGAGCATTGCGATGACAGGGGTCAAGGAGCATTGGGATGGCAAGGGCAAGGAGCATTGTGTTGACAAGTTTCATGGATTATTGCAATGACATTGGGCATGGCGAATTTTGATGACAAGGGCATGGAGCATTGTTATGACAAGGTCATGGATGATTGTGATGGCAAAGGTAATGGAGCATTGTGATGACAAGGGCATGGAGCATTGCGATGAAAAGGTCCATTGAGAATTTTGATGACAAGTTCGTGAAGCATTGTGATGACATGCGCATGGGGCTTTCTATGACAGGGTCATGGAGCATTGCAATGACAAGTGCATGGAGAATTGTGAGGACAAGAGCATGTAACATTTTGATGAGAAGTGTCTTGGAGCATTGTGATGACAGGGACGTGGAGAATTGTGATGCAAAGGGACATGGTGCATTGTGATGACCAGGGCATGGAACATAGTGATGGCAAGACCGTGGAGCACTGTGATGAGAAGACCCCGGATAATTGTGATGACGAGCGTCATGGAGCACTGTAATGACAAGGGGCATGGAGCATTGTGATGACAGGTGTCATGGAGCATTGTCATGACATGGGTCATGGAGCATTGTGATGACAAGTGTCATGGAACATTCTGATGACAAGCTTGTGGATTATTGTGATGACAATGGCATGGAACATTGTGATGAAAAAGGCATGGAGCCTTTTCATGACAGTGTTCAAGGAGCATTCTGATGACAAGTGTCCGAGAGCATTGTGATGACAATGTATTGAGCATTGTGATGACAAAGGTCATGGAGCATTGCGATGACAAGGTCATGGATTATTGTGATGATAGGCATCATGGAGCGTTGTGATGACAAGTGTTATGGAACATTGTGATCACAGGGTTTGGAGCATTGTGATGACAGAGGTCATGGAGCATTTTGATTTCATGGAGAATGGAGCATTGTGATGACAAGGGCATGAAGCAAAGTGATCCCAAGGTTCTTGGAGGATTGTGATGACAATGGGAATGGAGTATTGGTGATAACAAGCTCATGGAGCATTCTGATGACAAGCTCGTGGAGATTTGTGATGACAATGGCATGGAGCATTGTGGTGAAAAGGGCAAGAAGCATTGTGATGAAAAGGGCAAGGAGCCTTTTCATGACAGGGTTCAAGGAGCATTCTGACGACAAGTATCAGGGAGCATTGTGATGACATGTGTATTGAGTATTGTGATGAAAAAGGGCATGGAGCATTGTGATGACAAGGGCATGGATTATTGTGATGACAGGCCTCATGGAGCGTTGTGATGACAAGTGTTATGGAACATTGTGATCACAAGGGTTTGGAGCATTGTGATGACAGAGGTCATGGATCATTTTGATTTCAAGGAGCATGGAGCATTGTGATGTCAAGGGCATGAAACAATGTGATCCCAAGGTTCTTGGAGGATTGTGATGACAATGGGAATTGAGCATTGGTGATAACAAGCTCATGGAGCATTGTGATGACAAGGTCATGTAGCATTTTTATGACAAAGGCATGGAGCATTGTGATGACAAGCGTCATGGTGCACTGTGATGAAAAGCATCACGGAGCATTGTGATTACAGGGGTCATGGAGCATTGGGATGACAAGGGCATGGATCATCGTGATGACAATTGTCATGGAGCATTTTGATGACAAGAGTCCCGGATCATTTTGTTGTCAGGGTCATGGAGCATTGTGATGACTGTGGTCATGGAGCACTGTGATGACAGTGGTCATGGAGCATTGTGATGAGAAGGTCAAAGAGAATTGGGCTGAAAATGTTCATGGAGTATTGTGATGACATGGGTCCTGGAACATTGTGATGACAAGGGAATGGAGTATGGTGATGACAAGGTCCTGGAGCATTGTGATGAGAACACCATGGAGCTTTGTGATGACAAGTCTCATGGAGCATTCTGATGAAAAGAGGCATGGATCACTGTGATTACAGGTGTCTTGGAGCATTGTGATGACAAGGGCATGGAGCATTGTGATGAGAAGGCCATGGAGCACTCTGATGACTTGCCTCATGGAGCTTTGTGATGACAAGGGCATAGAGCATTGTCATTACAGGGGTCTTGGGGCATTGTGAAGAAAATGGCATGGATCATTGTGATGAAAAAGGCATGGAGCCTTTTCATGACATGGTTCAAAGAGGATACTGATGGCAAGTGTCATGGAGCATTGTGCTGACAAAGGCTTGGAGCATTGTGATGACAAGTGTCAGAGAGAATTGTGATGAAATGTTCATGGAGCATTGTGGTGACACAGGTCACATAGCCATGTGATGACGAGGGCATGGACCATTGTGATAACAAATGTCATTAAGCTTTATGATGACTGGAGTCACGGAGCATTGTGATGACAGGCATCATGGAGCATTGCGATGACAAGGGCATGGAGCATTGTGATGACAGGGGCATGGAGCATTGGTCTTACACGTTTCACGGATTATTGTGATGACAGTGGGCATGGCGCATTGTGATGACAAGGGCATGGAGCATTGTGATGACAAGGTCATAGAGTATTGTGAAGACAGGTGTCAGGGAGCATTGTGATGACATATGTCATGGTCCATTGTGATGACAATGGCATGGAGCATTGTGATGCCAAGTGTCATGGAGGAATGTGATGACAAAGGTCATGGAGCATTGTGATGACAAGGGTCATGGAGCATTGTGATGACAAGGGCCATTGAGAATTTTGATGACAAGGTCGTGTAGCATTGTGATGACAAGTGCATGGTGCTTGCAATGACAGGGGTCATGGAGCATTGCAATGACAATTTCATGGAGAATTGTGATGACAAGAGCATGTAACATTGTGATAAGAAGAGTCATGGAGCATTGTGATGACAAGGACGTGGAGAATTGTGAGGACAAGGGACATGGAGCATTGTGATGACCAGGGCATGGAGCATTTTGATGGAAAGACCGTGGAGCATTGTGATGAGAAGGCCATGGATAATTGTGATGACGAGCATTATGGAGCACTGTAATACCAAGGGGCATGGATCATTGTGATTACATGGGTCTTGGAGCATTGTGATGACAAGGGTCATGGAGCCTTGTGCTGACCAGGGCATGGAGCATTCTGATGAGAAGGCCATGGAGCATTCTGATGACATGCGTCATGGAGCTTTGTGTGACAGGGGCATGGAGCATTGTGATTAGAGGGGTCTTAGAGCATTGTGATGACAAGCGTCATGGAGCCACGTGATAAGGCTGTGGAACTTTGCAATGGCAGGGGTCATGGAGCATTGTTATGACAGGGGTAATGGAGCATTGTGAGGACAAGGGCATGGAGCATTGGTCTGAAACTTTCATGGATTGTTGTGATGAGAGTGGGCATGGAGCAATGTGATGACAAGGGCACGGAACCCTGTGATACATGGGTCATGGAGGATTGTAATGACAAGGTGGTGGAGCATTGTGATGCGAAGGGCATTGAATATTGTGATGACAAGCGTCATGGAGCTTTGTGATGACAAGGGCATGGAGCAATGGGATGAGAGGGTTCATGGAGCATTGTGATGACAACGACATGGAGCATTGTGATGCCAAGGGTCAAGGAACTGTGTGATGACAAAGGTCATGGAGCATTTTGATGACAAGGGCGTGGTGCATTGTGATGAGAAGAGCAGGGTGCATTGTGATGACATGGTCTTGGAGCAATTTGATGAAAATGGTCATGGATCATTTTGATGGCAGGGCTTATGGAACATTGTGATGTCAGAGGTTATGGAGCATTGTGATGAAATGGGTCATGGAGCATTTTGATGACAGGGTTTATGGAACATTGTGATGTCAGAGGTCATGGAGCATTGTGATAATAAGGGCATGTAGCACTGTGATGACAGGGGTCATTGGACATTTTGATGAGAGGGGTGAGGGAGTATTGTGATGACTAGTTATGGAACATTGTGATATCAGTGGTGAGAGAGCATTTTGATGGGAAGTGCATGGAGCATTATGATGACAAGGTTTATGGAGCATTGTGATGACAAGGATGTGGAGGAATGTGATGACAAGCACATGGCTCATTGTGATGATATGGGTCATGGAGCATGGTGCTGACAAGCACATGGAGCATTGTGATGACAAGGGTCATGGAACATTGTGATGAAAAGTTCATGGATCATTGTGGTGACAATGGTCACAGAGCCTTGTGATGACGAGGGCATGGACCATTGTGACGAAAAATGTCATGAAGCATTGTGAGGACTTGAGCCATGGAGCATTGTGATGACAGGGGTCATGGAGAATTGTGATGTCAAGGGCATGGAGAATTGTGATGACAGCGTCTTGGAGCAATTGTCTGACAAGTTTCATGTATTCTTGTGGAGACTGTGGGCATGGTGCATTGTGATGACAAGGGAATGGAGAATTGTGATGACAAGGTCATGGAGTATTGTGAAGACAGGTGTCAGGGAGAATTGTGATGACATATGACATGGTCCATTGTGATGACAATGGCATGGAGCATTGTGATGTCAAGTATCATGGAGGATTGTGATGACAAAGATAATGGAGCAATGTGATGACAAGGGCTTGGAGCATTGTGATGAGAAGACCATGGATAATTGTGATGATGAGCCTCATGGAGCGTTGTGATAACAAGTGTTATAGAACATTGTGATCACAAGGGTTTGGAACCTTGTGATGACAGAGGTCATGGAGCATTTTGATTTCATTGTGATGACAATAGCATGAAGCATTATGATGATGGGCATGGTGCATTGTGATGACAGGGTTCATGGAGCATTGAGATGCAAAGGGGCATGGATCATTGTGATTACAGGGGTCTTGGGGCATTCTGATGACATGCGTCATGGAGCTTTGTGATGAAAATGGCATGGAGCATTGTGATGCTAAGGGTCATGGAGCCTTGTGATGAGAAGGTCATGGAGCATTGGGCTAAAAATATTCATGGAGTATTGTGATGACATTGGTCTTGGAGCATTGTGATGAGAAAGTCAAAGAGAATTGGGCTGACAATGTTCATGGAGTATTGTGATGACAGGGATCATGGAGCTTTGTGATGACAAGGGTATGGAGTATGGTGATGACAAGGTCCTGGAGCATTGTGATGAGAACACCATGGAGCTTTGTGATGACAAGTCTCATGGAGCATTCTGATGAACAGGGGCATGGGGCATTGCGATTACAGGTGTCTTGGAGCATTGTGATGACAAGGGCATGGAGCATTGTGATGAGAAGGCCATGGGGCACTCTGATGACATGCCTCGTGGAGCTTTGTGATGACAAGGGCATGGAGCCTTGTCATTACAGGGGTCTTGGAGCATTGTGAAGAAAATGGCATGGATCATTGTGATGAAAAAGGCATGGAGCCTTGTCATGACAGGGTTCAAGGAGCATACTGATGGCAAGTGTCATGGAGCATTGTGCTGACAAAGGCTTGGAGCATTGTGATGACAAGGGTCACAGATAATTGTGATGAAAAGTTCATGGAGCATTGTGGTGACACAGGTCACATAGCCATGTGATGACGAGGGCATGGACCATTGTGATGACAAATGTCATGAAGCATTGTGATGACAGGAGTCACGGAGCATTGTGATGACAGTCATCATGGAGCATTGTGATGACAAGGGCATGGAGCATTGTGATGATAGGGGCATGGATCATTGGTCTTACACCTTTCATGGATTATTGTGATGACAGTGGGCATGGCACATTGTGATGACAAGGGCATGGAGCATTGTGAAGACAAGGTAATAGAGTTTTGTGAAGACAGGTGTCAGGGAGCATTGTGATGACATATGTCATGGTCCATTGTGATGACAATGGCATGGAGCATTGTGATGCCAAGTGTCATGGAGGAATGTGATGACAAAGGTCATGGAGCATTGTGATGACAAGGGTCATGGAGCATTGTGATGACAAGGGTCATGGAGCATTGTGATGACAAGGGCCATTGAGAATTTTGATGACAAGGTCGTGTAGCATTGTGATGACAAGTGCATGGTGCTTGCAATGACAGGGGTCATGGAGCATTGCAATGACAATTTCATGGAGAATTGTGATGACAAGAGCATGTAACATTGTGATAAGAAGAGTCATGGAGCATTGTGATGACAAGGACGTGGAGAATTGTGAGGACAAGGGACATGGAGCATTGTGATGACCAGGGCATGGAGGATTTTGATGGAAAGACCGTGGAGCATTGTGATGAGAAGGCCATGGATAATTGTGATGACGAGCATTATGGAGCACTGTAATACCAAGGGGCATGGATCATTGTGATTACATGGGTCTTGGAGCATTGTGATGACAAGGGTCATGGAGCCTTGTGATGACCAGGGCATGGAGCATTCTGATGAGAAGGCCATGGCGCATTCTGATGACATGCATCATGGAGCTTTGTGTGACAGGGGCATGGAGCATTGTGATTAGAGGGGTCTTAGAGCATTGTGATGACAAGCGTCATGGAGCCACGTGATAAGGCTGTGGAACTTTGCAATGGCAGGGGTCATGGAGCATTGTTATGACAGGGGTAATGGAGCATTGTGAGGACAAGGGCATGGAGCATTGGTCTGAAACTTTCATGGATTGTTGTGATGAGAGTGGGCATGGAGCAATGTGATGACAAGGGCACGGAACCCTGTGATACATGGGTCATGGAGGATTGTAATGACAAGGTGGTGGAGCATTGTGATGCGAAGGGCATTGAATATTGTGATGACAAGCGTCATGGAGCTTTGTGATGACAAGGGCATGGAGCAATGGGATGAGAGGGTTCATGGAGCATTGTGATGACAATGACATGGAGCATTGTGATGCCAAGGGTCAAGGAACTGTGTGATGACAGAGGTCATGGAGCATTTTGATGACAAGGGCGTGGTGCATTGTGATGAGAAGAGCAGGGTGCATTGTGATGACATGGTCTTGGAGCAATTTGATGAAAATGGTCATGGATCATTTTGATGACAGGGCTTATGGAACATTGTGATGTCAGAGGTCATGGAGCATTGTGATAATAAGGGCATGTAGCACTGTGATGACAGGGGTCATTGGACATTTTGATGAGAGGGGTGAGGGAGTATTGTGATGATTAGTTATGGAACACTGTGATATCAGTGGTGAGAGAGCATTTTGATGGGAAGTGCATGGAGCATTATGATGACAAGGTTTATGGAGCATTGTGATGACAAGGATGTGGAGGAATGTGATGACAAGCGCATGGCTCATTGTGATGATATGGGTCATGGAGCATGGTGCTGACAAGCACATGGAGCATTGTGATGACAAGGGTCATGGAGCATTGTGATGAAAAGTTCATGGGTCATTGTGGTGACAATGGTCACAGAGCCTTGTGATGACGAGGGCATGGACCATTGTGACGAAAAATGTCATGAAGCATTGTGAAGACTTGAGCCATGGAGCATTGTGATGACAGGGGTCATGGAGAATTGTGATGACAAGGGCATGGAGAATTTTGATGACAGCGTCTTGGAGCAATTGTCTGACAAGTTTCATGTATTCTTGTGGAGACAGTGGGCATGGTGCATTGTGATGACAAGGGAATGGAGAATTGTGATGACAAGGTCATGGAGTATTGTGAAGACAGGTGTCAGGGAGAATTGTGATGACATATGACATGGTCCATTGTGATGACAACGGCATGGAGCATTGTGATGTCAAGTATCATGGAGGATTGTGATGACAAAGATAATGGAGCAATGTGATGACAAGGGCTTGGATCATTGTGATGAGAAGGCCATGAAGCACTCTGATGACATGCCTCGTGGAGTTTTGTGATGACAAGGGCATGGAGCATTGTCATTACAGGGGTCTTGGAGCATTGTGAAGAAAATGGCATGGATCATTGTGATGAAAAAGGCATGGAGCCTTGTCATGACAGGGTTCAAGGAGCATACTGATGGCAAGTGTCATGGAGCATTGTGCTGACAAAGGCTTGGAGCATTGTGATGACAAGGGTCACAGATAATTGTGATGAAAAGTTCATGGAGCATTGTGGTGACACAGGTCACATAGCCATGTGATGACGAGGGCATGGACCATTGTGATGACAAATGTCATGAATCATTGTGATGACTGGAGTCACGGAGCATTGTGATGACAGTCGTCTTGGAGCATTGTGATGACAAGGGCATGGAGCATTGTGATGATAGGGGCATGGAGCATTGGTCTTACACCTTTCATGGATTATTGTGATGACAGTGGGCATGGCGCATTGTGATGACAAGGGCATGGAGCATTGTGAAGACAAGGTAATAGAGTTTTGTGAACACAGGTGTCAGGGAGCATTGTGATGACATATGTCATGGTCCATTGTGATGACAATGGCATGGAGCATTGTGATGAAAAAGGCATGGAGCCTTTTCATGACAGGGTTCAAGGAGCATTCTGACATGTGTATTGAGTATTGTGATGACAATGGCATGGTGCATTGTGATGCCAAGTATCATGGAGGATTCTGATGACAAAGGTAATGGAGCAATGTGATGACAAGGTCTTGGAGCATTGTGATGAGAAGAGCATGGGTAATTGTGATGATGAGCGTCATGGGGCGTTATGATAACAAGTGTTTTGGAACATTGTGATCACAAGGTTTTGGAGCCTTGTGATGACAGAGGTCATGGAGCAATTTGATTTCATTGTGATGACAATAGCATGAAGCATTATGATGATGGGCATGGTGCATTGTGATGACAGGGTTAATGGAACATTGAGATGCAAAGAGGCATGGAGCCTTGTGATTACAGGGGTCTTGGGGCATTGTGATGACAAGGGCATGGAGCATTGTGTTGAGAAGCCCTTGGAGCATTCTGATGACATGCGTCATGGAGCTTTGTGATGAAAACGGCATGGAGCATTGTGATGACAAGGGTCATGGAGCCATGTGATGACAAGGCCTTGGAACATTGTGATGGCAGTGGTAATGGAGCATTGTGAGGACAAGTGCATGGAGCATTGGTGTGAAAAGTTTCATGGATTATTGGGATGAGAGTGAGAAAGGAGCATTGTGGTGACAAGGGCATGGAACACTGTGATACATGGTTCATGGTGGATTGTAATGACAAGGGCATGGAGCATTGTGATGAGAAGGGCATCGAGCATTGTGATGAGAAGCGTCATGGAGCTTTGTGATGAAAAGGGCATGGAGCAGTGCGTGAGTGTTCATGGAGCATTGTGATGACAATGGCATGGAGCATTGTGATGAGTGGAATCATGGAGCATTGCGATGACAGGGGTCATGGAACATTGTGATGACAAGGGCAAGGAACATTGTGATGACAGGGGCATGGAGCAATTTGATGAAAAGTGTCATGGAACATTTTGATGACAGGGGTTATGGAACATTGTGATGTCAGGGGTCATGGAGCATTGTGATGAAAAGGGTCATGGAGCATTTTGATGATAGGTGTTATGGAACATTGTGATGTCAGGGGCCATGGAGCATTGTGATGACTGGGGTCATGGAACATTGTGATGACAGGGGTGAGGGAGTATTGTGATGACTAGTGATGGAACATTGTGATATCAGTGGTGAAATAGCACTTTGATGGGAAGTGCATGGAGCATTGTGAGGACAAGCTTTATGGAGCATTGTGATGACAATGTTGTGGAGCATTTTGATGACAAGCGCATGGTACATTGTGATGACATGGGTCATGGAGCATTTTGCTGAGAAGCGCATGGAGCATTGTGATGACAAGGGTCATGGAGCATTGTGCTGATAAAGGCATGGCACATTGTGATGACAAGGGTCATGGAGCATTGTGCTGATAAAGGCATGGCACATTGTGATGACAAGGGTCAAAGAGAATTGTGATGAAAAATTCATGGAGCATTCTGGTGACAAAGGTAACAGAGCCTTGGGATGACGAGGGTATGGACCATTGTGATGACAAAGTTCATGAAGTTTTTTGATGAGTGGAATCATGGAGCATTGCGATGACAGGGGTCATAGAGCATTGGGATGATAAGGGCAAGGAGCATTGTGTTGACATGGGCATGGAGCATTGGTCTGGCAAGTTTCATGGATTATTGCAGTGACATTTGGCATGGCGAATTTTGATGACAAGGGCATGGAGCATTGTTATGACAAGGTCATGGATGATTGTGATGGCAAAGGTAATGGAGCATTGTGATGACATGGGCCTGGAGCATTGTGATGAAAAGGGTCATGGAGCATTGTGATGACAAGGGCATGGAGCATTGCAATGAAAAAGTCCATTGAGAATTTTGATGACAAGTTCGTGAAGCATTGTGATGACATGCCCATGGAGCTTTCTATGACAGGGTCATGGAGCATTGCGATGACAAGTGCATGGAGAATTGTGAGGACAAGAGCATGTAACATTTTGATGAGAAGTGTCTTGGAGCATTGTGATGACAGGGACGTGGAGAATTGTGATGCAAAGGGACATGGTGCATTGTGATGACCAGGGCATGGAGCATAGTGATGGCAAGACCGTGGAGCACTGTGATGAGAAGACCCCGGATAATTGTGATGACGAGCGTCATGGAGCACTGTAATGACAAGGGGCATGGAGCATTGTGATGACAGGTGTCATGGAGCATTGTCATGACATGGGTCATGGAGCATTGTGATGACAAGTGTCATGGAACATTCTGATGACAAGCTTGTGGAGTATTGTGATGACAATGGCATGGAGCATTGTGATGAAAAAGGCATGGAGCCTTTTCATGACAGTGTTCAAGGAGCATTCTGATGACAAGTGTCCGAGAGCATTGTGATGACAATGTATTGAGCATTGTGATGACAAAGGTCATGGAGCATTGCGATGACAAGGTCATGGATTATTGTGATGATAGGCATCATGGAGCGTTGTGATGACAAGTGTTATGGAACATTGTGATCACAGGGTTTGGAGCATTGTGATGACAGAGGTCATGGAGCATTTTGATTTCATGGAGAATGGAGCATTGTGATGACAAGGGCATGAAGCAAAGTGATCCCAAGGTTCTTGGAGGATTGTGATGACAATGGGAATGGAGTATTGGTGATAACAAGCTCATGGAGCATTCTGATGACAAGCTCGTGGAGATTTGTGATGACAATGGCATGGAACATTGTGGTGAAAAGGGCAAGAAGCATTGTGATGAAAAGGGCAAGGAGCCTTTTCATGACAGGGTTCAAGGAGCATTCTGACGACAAGTATCAGGGAGCATTGTGATGACATGTGTATTGAGTATTGTGATGAAAAAGGGCATGGAGCATTGTGATGACAAGGGCATGGATTATTGTGATGACAGGCCTCATGGAGCGTTGTGATGACAAGTGTTATGGAACATTGTGATCACAAGGGTTTGGAGCATTGTGATGACAGAGGTCATGGATCATTTTGATTTCAAGGAGCATGGAGCATTGTGATGTCAAGGGCATGAAGCAATGTGATCCCAAGTTTCATGGAGGATTGTGATGACAATGGGAATTGAGTATTGGTGATAACAAGCTCATGGAGCATTGTGATGACAAGGTCATGTAGCATTTTTATGACAAAGGCATGGAGCATTGTGATGACAAGCGTCATGGTGCACTGTGATGAAAAGCATCACGGAGCATTGTGATTACAGGGGTCATGGAGCATTGGGATGACAAGGGCATGGATCATCGTGATGACAATTGTCATGGAGCATTTTGATGACAAGAGTCCCGGATCATTTTGTTGTCAGGGTCATGGAGCATTGTGATGACTGTGGTCATGGAGCACTGTGATGACAGTGGTCATGGAGCATTGTGATGAGAAGGTCAAAGAGAATTGGGCTGAAAATGTTCATGGAGTATTGTGATGACATGGGTCCTGGAACATTGTGATGACAAGGGAATGGAGTATGGTGATGACAAGGTCCTGGAGCATTGTGATGAGAACACCATGGAGCTTTGTGATGACAAGTCTCATGGAGCATTCTGATGAAAAGAGGCATGGATCACTGTGATTACAGGTGTCTTGGAGCATTGTGATGACAAGGGCATGGAGCATTGTGATGAGAAGGCCATGGAGCACTCTGATGACTTGCCTCATGGAGCTTTGTGATGACAAGGGCATAGAGCATTGTCATTACAGGGGTCTTGGGGCATTGTGAAGAAAATGGCATGGATCATTGTGATGAAAAAGGCATGGAGCCTTTTCATGACATGGTTCAAAGAGGATACTGATGGCAAGTGTCATGGAGCATTGTGCTGACAAAGGCTTGGAGCATTGTGATGACAAGTGTCAGAGAGAATTGTGATGAAATGTTCATGGAGCATTGTGGTGACACAGGTCACATAGCCATGTGATGACGAGGGCATGGACCATTGTGATAACAAATGTCATTAAGCTTTGTGATGACTGGAGTCAGGGAGCATTGTGATGACAGGCGTCATGGAGCATTGCGATGACAAGGGCATGGAGCATTGTGATGACAGGGGCATGGAGCATTGGTCTTACACGTTTCACGGATTATTGTGATGACAGTGGGCATGGCGCATTGTGATGACAAGGGCATGGAGCATTGTGATGACAAGGTCATAGAGTATTGTGAAGACAGGTGTCAGGGAGCATTGTGATGACATATGTCATGGTCCATTGTGATGACAATGGCATGGAGCATTGTGATGCCAAGTGTCATGGAGGAATGTGATGACAAAGGTCATGGAGCATTGTGATGACAAGGGTCATGGAGCATTGTGATGACAAGGGTCATGGAGCATTGTGATGACAAGGGCCATTGAGAATTTTGATGACAAGGTCGTGTAGCATTGTGATGACAAGTGCATGGTGCTTGCAATGACAGGGGTCATGGAGCATTGCAATGACAATTTCATGGAGAATTGTGATGACAAGAGCATGTAACATTGTGATAAGAAGAGTCATGGAGCATTGTGATGACAAGGACGTGGAGAATTGTGAGGACAAGGGACATGGAGCATTGTGATGACCAGGGCATGGAGCATTTTGATGGAAAGACCGTGGAGCATTGTGATGAGAAGGCCATGGATAATTGTGATGACGAGCATTATGGAGCACTGTAATACCAAGGGGCATGGATCATTGTGATTACATGGGTCTTGGAGCATTGTGATGACAAGGGTCATGGAGCATTGTGATGACTGGGGTCATGGAACATTGTGATGACAGGGGTGAGGGAGTATTGTGATGACTAGTGATGGAACATTGTGATATCAGTGGTGAAATAGCACTTTGATGGGAAGTGCATGGAGCATTGTGAGGACAAGCTTTATGGAGCATTGTGATGACAATGTTGTGGAGCATTTTGATGACAAGCGCATGGTACATTGTGATGACATGGGTCATGGAGCATTTTGCTGAGAAGCGCATGGAGCATTGTGATGACAAGGGTCATGGAGCATTGTGCTGATAAAGGCATGGCACATTGTGATGACAAGGGTCATGGAGCATTGTGCTGATAAAGGCATGGCACATTGTGATGACAAGGGTCAAAGAGAATTGTGATGAAAAATTCATGGAGCATTCTGGTGACAAAGGTAACAGAGCCTTGGGATGACGAGGGTATGGACCATTGTGATGACAAAGTTCATGAAGTTTTTTGATGAGTGGAATCATGGAGCATTGCGATGACAGGGGTCATAGAGCATTGGGATGATAAGGGCAAGGAGCATTGTGTTGACATGGGCATGGAGCATTGGTCTGGCAAGTTTCATGGATTATTGCAGTGACATTTGGCATGGCGAATTTTGATGACAAGGGCATGGAGCATTGTTATGACAAGGTCATGGATGATTGTGATGGCAAAGGTAATGGAGCATTGTGATGACATGGGCCTGGAGCATTGTGATGAAAAGGGTCATGGAGCATTGTGATGACAAGGGCATGGAGCATTGCAATGAAAAAGTCCATTGAGAATTTTGATGACAAGTTCGTGAAGCATTGTGATGACATGCCCATGGAGCTTTCTATGACAGGGTCATGGAGCATTGCGATGACAAGTGCATGGAGAATTGTGAGGACAAGAGCATGTAACATTTTGATGAGAAGTGTCTTGGAGCATTGTGATGACAGGGACGTGGAGAATTGTGATGCAAAGGGACATGGTGCATTGTGATGACCAGGGCATGGAGCATAGTGATGGCAAGACCGTGGAGCACTGTGATGAGAAGACCCCGGATAATTGTGATGACGAGCGTCATGGAGCACTGTAATGACAAGGGGCATGGAGCATTGTGATGACAGGTGTCATGGAGCATTGTCATGACATGGGTCATGGAGCATTGTGATGACAAGTGTCATGGAACATTCTGATGACAAGCTTGTGGAGTATTGTGATGACAATGGCATGGAGCATTGTGATGAAAAAGGCATGGAGCCTTTTCATGACAGTGTTCAAGGAGCATTCTGATGACAAGTGTCCGAGAGCATTGTGATGACAATGTATTGAGCATTGTGATGACAAAGGTCATGGAGCATTGCGATGACAAGGTCATGGATTATTGTGATGATAGGCATCATGGAGCGTTGTGATGACAAGTGTTATGGAACATTGTGATCACAGGGTTTGGAGCATTGTGATGACAGAGGTCATGGAGCATTTTGATTTCATGGAGAATGGAGCATTGTGATGACAAGGGCATGAAGCAAAGTGATCCCAAGGTTCTTGGAGGATTGTGATGACAATGGGAATGGAGTATTGGTGATAACAAGCTCATGGAGCATTCTGATGACAAGCTCGTGGAGATTTGTGATGACAATGGCATGGAACATTGTGGTGAAAAGGGCAAGAAGCATTGTGATGAAAAGGGCAAGGAGCCTTTTCATGACAGGGTTCAAGGAGCATTCTGACGACAAGTATCAGGGAGCATTGTGATGACATGTGTATTGAGTATTGTGATGAAAAAGGGCATGGAGCATTGTGATGACAAGGGCATGGATTATTGTGATGACAGGCCTCATGGAGCGTTGTGATGACAAGTGTTATGGAACATTGTGATCACAAGGGTTTGGAGCATTGTGATGACAGAGGTCATGGATCATTTTGATTTCAAGGAGCATGGAGCATTGTGATGTCAAGGGCATGAAGCAATGTGATCCCAAGTTTCATGGAGGATTGTGATGACAATGGGAATTGAGTATTGGTGATAACAAGCTCATGGAGCATTGTGATGACAAGGTCATGTAGCATTTTTATGACAAAGGCATGGAGCATTGTGATGACAAGCGTCATGGTGCACTGTGATGAAAAGCATCACGGAGCATTGTGATTACAGGGGTCATGGAGCATTGGGATGACAAGGGCATGGATCATCGTGATGACAATTGTCATGGAGCATTTTGATGACAAGAGTCCCGGATCATTTTGTTGTCAGGGTCATGGAGCATTGTGATGACTGTGGTCATGGAGCACTGTGATGACAGTGGTCATGGAGCATTGTGATGAGAAGGTCAAAGAGAATTGGGCTGAAAATGTTCATGGAGTATTGTGATGACATGGGTCCTGGAACATTGTGATGACAAGGGAATGGAGTATGGTGATGACAAGGTCCTGGAGCATTGTGATGAGAACACCATGGAGCTTTGTGATGACAAGTCTCATGGAGCATTCTGATGAAAAGAGGCATGGATCACTGTGATTACAGGTGTCTTGGAGCATTGTGATGACAAGGGCATGGAGCATTGTGATGAGAAGGCCATGGAGCACTCTGATGACTTGCCTCATGGAGCTTTGTGATGACAAGGGCATAGAGCATTGTCATTACAGGGGTCTTGGGGCATTGTGAAGAAAATGGCATGGATCATTGTGATGAAAAAGGCATGGAGCCTTTTCATGACATGGTTCAAAGAGGATACTGATGGCAAGTGTCATGGAGCATTGTGCTGACAAAGGCTTGGAGCATTGTGATGACAAGTGTCAGAGAGAATTGTGATGAAATGTTCATGGAGCATTGTGGTGACACAGGTCACATAGCCATGTGATGACGAGGGCATGGACCATTGTGATAACAAATGTCATTAAGCTTTGTGATGACTGGAGTCAGGGAGCATTGTGATGACAGGCGTCATGGAGCATTGCGATGACAAGGGCATGGAGCATTGTGATGACAGGGGCATGGAGCATTGGTCTTACACGTTTCACGGATTATTGTGATGACAGTGGGCATGGCGCATTGTGATGACAAGGGCATGGAGCATTGTGATGACAAGGTCATAGAGTATTGTGAAGACAGGTGTCAGGGAGCATTGTGATGACATATGTCATGGTCCATTGTGATGACAATGGCATGGAGCATTGTGATGCCAAGTGTCATGGAGGAATGTGATGACAAAGGTCATGGAGCATTGTGATGACAAGGGTCATGGAGCATTGTGATGACAAGGGTCATGGAGCATTGTGATGACAAGGGCCATTGAGAATTTTGATGACAAGGTCGTGTAGCATTGTGATGACAAGTGCATGGTGCTTGCAATGACAGGGGTCATGGAGCATTGCAATGACAATTTCATGGAGAATTGTGATGACAAGAGCATGTAACATTGTGATAAGAAGAGTCATGGAGCATTGTGATGACAAGGACGTGGAGAATTGTGAGGACAAGGGACATGGAGCATTGTGATGACCAGGGCATGGAGCATTTTGATGGAAAGACCGTGGAGCATTGTGATGAGAAGGCCATGGATAATTGTGATGACGAGCATTATGGAGCACTGTAATACCAAGGGGCATGGATCATTGTGATTACATGGGTCTTGGAGCATTGTGATGACAAGGGTCATGGAGCCTTGTGATGACCAGGGCATGGAGCATTCTGATGAGAAGGCCATGGAGCATTCTGATGACATGCGTCATGGAGCTTTGTGTGACAGGGGCATGGAGCATTGTGATTAGAGGGGTCTTAGAGCATTGTGATGACAAGCGTCATGGAGCCACGTGATAAGGCTGTGGAACTTTGCAATGGCACGGGTCATGGAGCATTGTTATGACAGGGGTAATGGAGCATTGTGAGGACAAGGGCATGGAGCATTGGTCTGAAACTTTCATGGATTGTTGTGATGAGAGTGGGCATGGAGCAATGTGATGACAAGGGCACGGAGCCCTGTGATACATGGGTCATGGAGGATTGTAATGACAAGGTGGTGGAGCATTGTGATGCGAAGGGCATTGAATATTGTGATGACAAGCGTCATGGAGCTTTGTGATGACAAGGGCATGGAGCAATGGGATGAGAAGGTTCATGGAGCATTGTGATGACAATGACATGGAGCATTGTGATGCCAAGGGTCAAGGAACTGTGTGATGACAAAGGGCGTGGTGCATTGTGATGAGAAGAGCAGGGTGCATTGTGATGACATGGTCTTGGAGCAATTTGATGAAAATGGTCATGGATCATTTTGATGGCAGGGCTTATGGAACATTGTGATGTCAGAGGTTATGGAGCATTGTGATGAAATGGGTCATGGAGCATTTTGATGACAGGGTTTATGGAACATTGTGATGTCAGAGGTCATGGAGCATTGTGATAATAAGGGCATGTAGCACTGTGATGACAGGGGTCATTGGACATTTTGATGAGAGGGGTGAGGGAGTATTGTGATGACTAGTTATGGAACATTGTGATATCAGTGGTGAGAGAGCATTTTGATGGGAAGTGCATGGAGCATTATGATGACAAGGTTTATGGAGCATTGTGATGACAAGGATGTGGAGGAATGTGATGACAAGCGCATGGCTCATTGTGATGATATGGGTCATGGAGCATGGTGCTGACAAGCACATGGAGCATTGTGATGACAAGGGTCATGGAGCATTGTGATGAAAAGTTCATGGGTCATTGTGGTGACAATGGTCACAGAGCCTTGTGATGACGAGGGCATGGACCATTGTGACGAAAAATGTCATGAAGCATTGTGAAGACTTGAGCCATGGAGCATTGTGATGACAGGGGTCATGGAGAATTGTGATGACAAGGGCATGGAGAATTGTGATGACAGCGTCTTGGAGCAATTGTCTGACAAGTTTCATGTATTCTTGTGGAGACAGTGGGCATGGTGCATTGTGATGACAAGGGAATGGAGAATTGTGATGACAAGGTCATGGAGTATTGTGAAGACAGGTGTCAGGGAGAATTGTGATGACATATGACATGGTCCATTGTGATGACAATGGCATGGAGCATTGTGATGTCAAGTATCATGGAGGATTGTGATGACAAAGATAATGGAGCAATGTGATGACAAGGGCTTGGAGCATTGTGATGAGAAGACCATGGATAATTGTGATGATGAGCCTCATGGGGCGTTGTGATAACAAGTGTTATAGATCATTGTGATCACAAGGGTTTGGAACCTTGTGATGACAGAGGTCATGGAGCATTTTGATTTCATTGTGATGACAATAGCAGGAAGCATTATGATGATGGGCATGGTGCATTGTGATGACAGGGTTCATGGAGCATTGAGATGCAAAGGGGCATGGATCATTGTGATTACAGGGGTCTTGGGGCTTTCTGATGACATGCGTCATGGAGCTTTGTGATGAAAACGGCATGGAGCATTGTGATGCCAAGATTCATGGAGCCTTGTGATGAGAAGGTCATGGAGCATTGGGCTAAAAATATTCATGGAGTATTGTGATGACATTGGTCTTGGAGCATTGTGATGAGAAAGTCAAAGAGAATTGGGCTGACAATGTTCATGGAGTATTTTGATGACAGGGATCATGGAGCTTTGTGATGACAAGGGTATGGAGTATGGTGATGACAAGGTCCTGGAGCATTGTGATGAGAACACCATGGAGCTTTGTGATGACAAGTCTCATGGAGCATTCTGATGAACAGGGTCATGGGGCATTGTGATTACAGGTGTCTTGGAGCATTGTGATGACAAGGGCATGGAACATTGTGATGAGAACGCCATGGAGCACTCTGATGACATGCCTCGTGGAGCTTTGTGATAACAAGGGCATGGAGCATTGTCATTACAGGGGTCTTGGAGCATTGTGAAGAAAATGGCATGAATCATTTTGATCAAAAAGGCATGGAGCCTTGTCATGACAGGGTTCAAGGAGCATACTGATGGCAAGTGTCATGGAGCATTGTGCTGACAAAGGCTTGGAGCATTGTGATGACAAGGGTCACAGAGCATTGTGATGAAAAGTTCATGGAGCATTGTGGTGACACAGGTCACATAGCCATGTGATGACGAGGGCATGGACCATTGTGATGACAAATGTCATGAAGCATTGTGATGACAAGAGTCACGGAGCATTGTGATGACAGTCGTCATGGAGCATTGTGATGACAAGGGCATGGAGCATTGTGATGATAGGGGCATGGAGCATTGGTCTTACACCTTTCATGGATTATTGTGATGACAGTGGGCATGGCGCATTGTGATGACTAGAGCATGGAGCATTGTGAAGACAAGGTAATAGAATTTTGTGAAGACAGGTGTCAGGGAGCATTGTGATGACATATGTCATGGTCCATTGTGATGACAATGGCATGGAGCATTGTGATGAAAAAGGCATGGAGCCTTTTCATGACAGGGTTCAAGGAGCATTTTGACATGTGTATTGATTATTGTGATGACAATGGAATCGTGCATTATGATGCCAAGTATCATGGAGGATTCTGATGACAAAGGTAATGGAGCAATGTGATGACAAGGTCTTGGAGCATTGTGATGAGAAGAGCATGGATCATTGTGATGATGAGCGTCATGGGGCGTTGTGATAACAAGTGTTTTGGAACATTGTGATCACAAGGTTTTGGAGCCTTGTGATGACAAAGTTCATGAAGCATTGTGATGAGTAGAATCATGGAGCATTGCGATGACAGGGATCATGGAGCATTGGGATGACAAGGGCAAGGAGCATTGTGTTGACATGGGCATGGAGCATTGGTCTGACAAGTTTCATGGATTATTGCAATGACATTGGGCATGGCGAATTTTGATGACAAGGGCATGGAGCATTGTTATGACAAGGTCATAGATGATTATGATGGCAAAGGTAATGGAGCATTGTGATGACAAGGGCCTGGAGCATTGTGATGAAAAGGGTCATGGAGCATTGTGATGACAAGGTCCATTGAGAATTTTGATGACAAGTTCGTGAAGCATTGTGATGACTTGCCCATGGAGCTTTCTATGACAGGGTCATGGAGCATTGCGATGACAAGTGCATGGAGAATTGTGAGGACAAGAGCATGTAACATTTTGATGAGAAGTGTCTTGGAGCATTGTGATGACAGGGACGTGGAGAATTGTGATGCAAAGGGACATGGTGCATTGTGATGACCAGGGCATGGAGCATAGTGATGGCAAGACCGTGGAGCACTGTGATGAGAAGACCCCGGATAACTGTGATGACGAGCGTCATGGAGCACTGTAATGACAAGGGGCATGGAGCATTGTGATGACAGGTGTCATGGAGCATTGTCATGACATGGGTCATGGAGCATTGTGATGACAAGTGTCATGGAACATTCTGATGACAAGCTTGTGGAGTATTGTGATGACAATGGCATGGAGCATTGTGATGAAAAAGGCATGGAGCCTTTTCATGACAGTGTTCAAGGAGCATTCTGATGACAAGTGTCCGAGAGCATTGTGATGACAATGTATTGAGCATTGTGATGACAAAGGTCATGGAGCATTGCGATGACAAGGTCATGGATTATTGTGATGATAGGCATCATGGAGCGTTGTGATGACAAGTGTTATGGAACATTGTGATCACAGGGTTTGGAGCATTGTGATGACAGAGGTCATGGAGCATTTTGATTTCATGGAGAATGGAGCATTGTGATGACAAGGGCATGAAGCAAAGTGATCCCAAGGTTCTTGGAGGATTGTGATGACAATGGGAATGGAGTATTGGTGATAACAAGCTCATGGAGCATTCTGATGACAAGCTCGTGGAGATTTGTGATGACAATGGCATGGAGCATTGTGGTGAAAAGGGCAAGAAGCATTGTGATGAAAAGGGCAAGGAGCCTTTTCATGACAGGGTTCAAGGAGCATTCTGACGACAAGTATCAGGGAGCATTGTGATGACATGTGTATTGAGTATTGTGATGAAAAAGGGCATGGAGCATTGTGATGACAAGGGCATGGATTATTGTGATGACAGGCCTCATGGAGCGTTGTGATGACAAGTGTTATGGAACATTGTGATCACATGGTTTGGAGCATTGTGATGACAGAGGTCATGGAGCATTTTGATTTCATGGAGAATGGAGCATTGTGATGACAAGGGCATGAAGCAAAGTAATCCCAAGGTTCTTGGAGGATTGTGATGACAATGGGAATGGAGTATTGGTGATAACAAGCTCATGGAGCATTGTGATGACAAGCTCGTAGAGATTTGTGATGACAATGGCATGGAGCATTGTGGTGAAAAGGGCAAGAAGCATTGTGATGAAAAGGGCAAGGAGCCTTTTCATGACAGGATTCAAGGAGCATTCTGACGACAAGTATCAGGGAGCATTGTGATGACATGTGTATTGAGTATTGTGATGAAAAAGGGCATGGAGCATTGTGATGACAAGGGCATGGATTATTGTGATGAC
>NW_028294803.1:0-108245 GCF_964341445.2 Mesoplodon mirus | reverse complement strand
TGTTCGGCCATCCTGCCAGCATCTTCTGACTGGCTGTGGAACCAATCTAGTAGGTGGGTCATGGAAGCGAGTTCATCTCCCAGCTCAGTGGCCTCACCTGCAAAGACGAGGCCGTCAATACCTGCCTTGCAGGTTGGATGTGAGGCCTGGAAGTGGCGAATGCCCGATACCTGTGCTCCACGGTGCTCTATAAATGGAAGGCATGGGGCTTCCCTGGTGGCGCAGTGGTTGAGAACCTGCCTGCTGATGCAGGGGACACGGGTTCGAGCCCTGGTCTGGGAGGATCCCACACGCCGCAGAGCGGCTGGGCCCGTGAGCCACAACTACTGAGCCTGCGCGTCTGGAGCCTGTGCTCCGCGACAAGAAAGGCCGCGATAGAGGCCCGCGCACCGCGATGAAGAGTGGCCCCTGCTTGCCACAACTAGAGAAAGCCCTCACACAGAAACGAAGACCCAACACAGCAAAAAAATAAATTAATAAACTCCTACCCCCAACGTCAAAAAAAATGACCTTCTTTGCAATGAAGAAAAAAAAAAAACTGGAAGCCATGCCCGCGACATTTCTGTGGCCCTGTCAAGGCAACTGGGTCAGGGTTCTGGTCACTGATGAAATGCCCTGGGCTTTGCTCTGCACTGAGATCGTGACCCAGGCTCTTGTGTTAAAAGATCTGACAGTTCTGACAGTGTTTTGTGAACCACCTTCACGTATCTCAGTGTATCCTATGGTTAGTGGACCAAGTTACCTTGTTTCCTCAGCCAGGGACGACATTGTACCCGAGGATTAAATGAAAGCTTAGCTCAACCACTGTCTGGACAGGTTACTCTCACTGTACCCAAACGGAGGCATCTTTTTAAAAAATGGGAATTTCGGCATCTGGCACCTTGGGGGATTGGTGGGATGTAGTGATGGCTGGTGAATCGAGCTTGAGCTGGGAAATGTTTACTGGCTCTCGGGGGTGGGGAGTAGGGGTGGCAAGCCAGTCTTGATTGGTAGCATTTGCCAGTTTGTGGCCCATTTCAGGCTGCCAGCAGAAAGGCACTGAGCACAGAGCTGGGGAGCGTGCGTTCAGAAACCAGCACGGCCGTGGGGCCTGTAAAGGGGTGGCCGGGGAGGCAGATTTGGGTTGTGACTTGGGAGTAGTCAAGAGTTTGAAACAAGATCCCGTGCGACAACCATCCCTCGTGTCCCCTCTTCCCGGTGTGCCCAAGCCCTCCTCGCGACCGAGTCCCTCAAAGCAAAGAGACGAGAGTGGCATTTTTCCTTCAGCGTTTATTGGCAGGCAGCATTGTTTGCTGGCAGGCTCCTGTTCATTTCATCGGAACGGTGGCATGTTCGAGACGTGGCAAGAGGGCCTTGAAGGCTGGGAGCGTTTCAGGCAGGAGTGGCAGGAGTGGCAGGAGTGTGGCGGTCTTGCTGCTGGGCGCTTACTGCCTTGCACACCTTATCGCGGTGTAGCGGCGGCAGCACACTGCGGAGAACGAGGGGGCGAGAGCAGACTTCAGCACGGGCTGAACCCCCAGCTCCCCCCCAGCTCCCCGGCCCCCACCCACGGAGCGGACCCCCTCACCTCTCCTCCGCTTCTGGCAGCATTGCTTCCTCCTGCTGCGATATCTTCGTCTCGGGCGGCGGCGGCGTCTGCTCTGGCTCTGGCTGCGGCAACATCTGTTTCTGGCCATGGTGATGGATGGATTCGGCCTGGATGCTCAGAGCAGGGGATACCGCCTTGGTTGAGCCAGCCAACCTGTGAGCAGGTGGAACTTTGTGGGCTGTAAACCAGGGGCTGACCCGCAGGCCTCTTATAGGCGTGGCGAGGTCCCTGGTCCCTGTGAAGTCACAGAGGCCTGGAATATGCATCACGTCCATATATGCATCATGTCCATATATGGGCATGTGGGAGGCCCTCGCTGAAGGAGGGCGGGGCCGTGATGCGTGTGGGCCTCCAGGTCATCAGCGGAGGGGAGACGAGGTGACTTCCCTGTAAGGACGCCCACTCGCTCCTTCAGTTCGTCAGTCCGTCAGTTTGCAAGACATCACTGAACACCTGCTATGTGCCAGATTCTGGCGAGGCCCCAGCACACAGTGATAAACGAGGCAGACGTGTTCCTGCCTAATAAACTTTACAGTCTAAGTACAGGAGACGTGAATGAAATTACCACACGGAGTAATGATAATTGTGAAAAGTGCCGAGGAGAGGAAGTTCAGGTTTTCATGAGAATGCGTGTTGTGGGGGGGCTTGACCTCAGGAGAGGCCCTAGGAAAGCCTCCTAAGGAGGATGAGTCAGAATGGGAGGTGGGAAAAGCATCTGGGAAGAGGGAACAGCTGTGGCGAAGCTCAGAGGCAGCACGTGCGTGTGATTCCACTCACGTGCGATGTCCAGAGAGGGAGAGCCAGAGACACAGAGGTGGGTGGGTGGTGGCCTAGAAGCGGCTGGAATGGGAACGGGCTGCTCAGCGGGGGCAGGGTCTCCTTTTGGGGTGATGAACATGCTTGGGAAGCATGGGAGAGGGAGACAGGAGGGTCACAGGAAGAGATGTGAAGATGCTACGCCACTGGCTTGGAGGGTGGAGGGAGGGGCCCCGATCCCAGGAAAGCCGGAGGCCTCTAGGAGCTGAAAGACAAGGAGAAAGGTTATGCTCCCCGAGAGCCCTCAGGACCTGCTTGCACCTTGCTTTTAGCGCCATAAGGCCCGTGTGAGATAATTTGTGTTTTAAGCTATGAAGTTCATGGAAATTTATTACAATGGTGACAGGAAACTAATACAGAGGCCTCTTACATTAGTGCCCTCAGGCTCCCCCAGGGCACTTGCTCAAAATACGAATGCCCAGGCCTTACCCGCAGACCCTGCTAAGTCAGAATCTCCATGGCTGGAGCTTGATCTATTTTGTAAAAGCCTGCCCGGGGATCCATGTTCGGCCATCCTGCCAGCATCTTCTGACTGGCTGTGGAACCAATCTAGTAGGTGGGTCATGGAAGCGAGTTCATCTCCCAGCTCAGTGGCCTCACCTGCAAAGACGAGGCCGTCAATACCTGCCTTGCAGGTTGGATGTGAGGCCTGGAAGTGGCGAATGCCCGATACCTGTGCTCCACGGTGCTCTATAAATGGAAGGCATGGGGCTTCCCTGGTGGCGCAGTGGTTGAGAACCTGCCTGCTGATGCAGGGGACACGGGTTCGAGCCCTGGTCTGGGAGGATCCCACACGCCGCAGAGCGGCTGGGCCCGTGAGCCACAACTACTGAGCCTGCGCGTCTGGAGCCTGTGCTCCGCGACAAGAAAGGCCGCGATAGAGGCCCGCGCACCGCGATGAAGAGTGGCCCCTGCTTGCCACAACTAGAGAAAGCCCTCACACAGAAACGAAGACCCAACACAGCAAAAAAATAAATTAATAAACTCCTACCCCCAACGTCAAAAAAAATGACCTTCTTTGCAATGAAGAAAAAAAAAAAACTGGAAGCCATGCCCGCGACATTTCTGTGGCCCTGTCAAGGCAACTGGGTCAGGGTTCTGGTCACTGATGAAATGCCCTGGGCTTTGCTCTGCACTGAGATCGTGACCCAGGCTCTTGTGTTAAAAGATCTGACAGTTCTGACAGTGTTTTGTGAACCACCTTCACGTATCTCAGTGTATCCTATGGTTAGTGGACCAAGTTACCTTGTTTCCTCAGCCAGGGACGACATTGTACCCGAGGATTAAATGAAAGCTTAGCTCAACCACTGTCTGGACAGGTTACTCTCACTGTACCCAAACGGAGGCATCTTTTTAAAAAATGGGAATTTCGGCATCTGGCACCTTGGGGGATTGGTGGGATGTAGTGATGGCTGGTGAATCGAGCTTGAGCTGGGAAATGTTTACTGGCTCTCGGGGGTGGGGAGTAGGGGTGGCAAGCCAGTCTTGATTGGTAGCATTTGCCAGTTTGTGGCCCATTTCAGGCTGCCAGCAGAAAGGCACTGAGCACAGAGCTGGGGAGCGTGCGTTCAGAAACCAGCACGGCCGTGGGGCCTGTAAAGGGGTGGCCGGGGAGGCAGATTTGGGTTGTGACTTGGGAGTAGTCAAGAGTTTGAAACAAGATCCCGTGCGACAACCATCCCTCGTGTCCCCTCTTCCCGGTGTGCCCAAGCCCTCCTCGCGACCGAGTCCCTCAAAGCAAAGAGACGAGAGTGGCATTTTTCCTTCAGCGTTTATTGGCAGGCAGCATTGTTTGCTGGCAGGCTCCTGTTCATTTCATCGGAACGGTGGCATGTTCGAGACGTGGCAAGAGGGCCTTGAAGGCTGGGAGCGTTTCAGGCAGGAGTGGCAGGAGTGGCAGGAGTGTGGCGGTCTTGCTGCTGGGCGCTTACTGCCTTGCACACCTTATCGCGGTGTAGCGGCGGCAGCACACTGCGGAGAACGAGGGGGCGAGAGCAGACTTCAGCACGGGCTGAACCCCCAGCTCCCCCCCAGCTCCCCGGCCCCCACCCACGGAGCGGACCCCCTCACCTCTCCTCCGCTTCTGGCAGCATTGCTTCCTCCTGCTGCGATATCTTCGTCTCGGGCGGCGGCGGCGTCTGCTCTGGCTCTGGCTGCGGCAACATCTGTTTCTGGCCATGGTGATGGATGGATTCGGCCTGGATGCTCAGAGCAGGGGATACCGCCTTGGTTGAGCCAGCCAACCTGTGAGCAGGTGGAACTTTGTGGGCTGTAAACCAGGGGCTGACCCGCAGGCCTCTTATAGGCGTGGCGAGGTCCCTGGTCCCTGTGAAGTCACAGAGGCCTGGAATATGCATCACGTCCATATATGCATCATGTCCATATATGGGCATGTGGGAGGCCCTCGCTGAAGGAGGGCGGGGCCGTGATGCGTGTGGGCCTCCAGGTCATCAGCGGAGGGGAGACGAGGTGACTTCCCTGTAAGGACGCCCACTCGCTCCTTCAGTTCGTCAGTCCGTCAGTTTGCAAGACATCACTGAACACCTGCTATGTGCCAGATTCTGGCGAGGCCCCAGCACACAGTGATAAACGAGGCAGACGTGTTCCTGCCTAATAAACTTTACAGTCTAAGTACAGGAGACGTGAATGAAATTACCACACGGAGTAATGATAATTGTGAAAAGTGCCGAGGAGAGGAAGTTCAGGTTTTCATGAGAATGCGTGTTGTGGGGGGGCTTGACCTCAGGAGAGGCCCTAGGAAAGCCTCCTAAGGAGGATGAGTCAGAATGGGAGGTGGGAAAAGCATCTGGGAAGAGGGAACAGCTGTGGCGAAGCTCAGAGGCAGCACGTGCGTGTGATTCCACTCACGTGCGATGTCCAGAGAGGGAGAGCCAGAGACACAGAGGTGGGTGGGTGGTGGCCTAGAAGCGGCTGGAATGGGAACGGGCTGCTCAGCGGGGGCAGGGTCTCCTTTTGGGGTGATGAACATGCTTGGGAAGCATGGGAGAGGGAGACAGGAGGGTCACAGGAAGAGATGTGAAGATGCTACGCCACTGGCTTGGAGGGTGGAGGGAGGGGCCCCGATCCCAGGAAAGCCGGAGGCCTCTAGGAGCTGAAAGACAAGGAGAAAGGTTATGCTCCCCGAGAGCCCTCAGGACCTGCTTGCACCTTGCTTTTAGCGCCATAAGGCCCGTGTGAGATAATTTGTGTTTTAAGCTATGAAGTTCATGGAAATTTATTACAATGGTGACAGGAAACTAATACAGAGGCCTCTTACATTAGTGCCCTCAGGCTCCCCCAGGGCACTTGCTCAAAATACGAATGCCCAGGCCTTACCCGCAGACCCTGCTAAGTCAGAATCTCCATGGCTGGAGCTTGATCTATTTTGTAAAAGCCTGCCCGGGGATCCATGTTCGGCCATCCTGCCAGCATCTTCTGACTGGCTGTGGAACCAATCTAGTAGGTGGGTCATGGAAGCGAGTTCATCTCCCAGCTCAGTGGCCTCACCTGCAAAGACGAGGCCGTCAATACCTGCCTTGCAGGTTGGATGTGAGGCCTGGAAGTGGCGAATGCCCGATACCTGTGCTCCACGGTGCTCTATAAATGGAAGGCATGGGGCTTCCCTGGTGGCGCAGTGGTTGAGAACCTGCCTGCTGATGCAGGGGACACGGGTTCGAGCCCTGGTCTGGGAGGATCCCACACGCCGCAGAGCGGCTGGGCCCGTGAGCCACAACTACTGAGCCTGCGCGTCTGGAGCCTGTGCTCCGCGACAAGAAAGGCCGCGATAGAGGCCCGCGCACCGCGATGAAGAGTGGCCCCTGCTTGCCACAACTAGAGAAAGCCCTCACACAGAAACGAAGACCCAACACAGCAAAAAAATAAATTAATAAACTCCTACCCCCAACGTCAAAAAAAATGACCTTCTTTGCAATGAAGAAAAAAAAAAAACTGGAAGCCATGCCCGCGACATTTCTGTGGCCCTGTCAAGGCAACTGGGTCAGGGTTCTGGTCACTGATGAAATGCCCTGGGCTTTGCTCTGCACTGAGATCGTGACCCAGGCTCTTGTGTTAAAAGATCTGACAGTTCTGACAGTGTTTTGTGAACCACCTTCACGTATCTCAGTGTATCCTATGGTTAGTGGACCAAGTTACCTTGTTTCCTCAGCCAGGGACGACATTGTACCCGAGGATTAAATGAAAGCTTAGCTCAACCACTGTCTGGACAGGTTACTCTCACTGTACCCAAACGGAGGCATCTTTTTAAAAAATGGGAATTTCGGCATCTGGCACCTTGGGGGATTGGTGGGATGTAGTGATGGCTGGTGAATCGAGCTTGAGCTGGGAAATGTTTACTGGCTCTCGGGGGTGGGGAGTAGGGGTGGCAAGCCAGTCTTGATTGGTAGCATTTGCCAGTTTGTGGCCCATTTCAGGCTGCCAGCAGAAAGGCACTGAGCACAGAGCTGGGGAGCGTGCGTTCAGAAACCAGCACGGCCGTGGGGCCTGTAAAGGGGTGGCCGGGGAGGCAGATTTGGGTTGTGACTTGGGAGTAGTCAAGAGTTTGAAACAAGATCCCGTGCGACAACCATCCCTCGTGTCCCCTCTTCCCGGTGTGCCCAAGCCCTCCTCGCGACCGAGTCCCTCAAAGCAAAGAGACGAGAGTGGCATTTTTCCTTCAGCGTTTATTGGCAGGCAGCATTGTTTGCTGGCAGGCTCCTGTTCATTTCATCGGAACGGTGGCATGTTCGAGACGTGGCAAGAGGGCCTTGAAGGCTGGGAGCGTTTCAGGCAGGAGTGGCAGGAGTGGCAGGAGTGTGGCGGTCTTGCTGCTGGGCGCTTACTGCCTTGCACACCTTATCGCGGTGTAGCGGCGGCAGCACACTGCGGAGAACGAGGGGGCGAGAGCAGACTTCAGCACGGGCTGAACCCCCAGCTCCCCCCCAGCTCCCCGGCCCCCACCCACGGAGCGGACCCCCTCACCTCTCCTCCGCTTCTGGCAGCATTGCTTCCTCCTGCTGCGATATCTTCGTCTCGGGCGGCGGCGGCGTCTGCTCTGGCTCTGGCTGCGGCAACATCTGTTTCTGGCCATGGTGATGGATGGATTCGGCCTGGATGCTCAGAGCAGGGGATACCGCCTTGGTTGAGCCAGCCAACCTGTGAGCAGGTGGAACTTTGTGGGCTGTAAACCAGGGGCTGACCCGCAGGCCTCTTATAGGCGTGGCGAGGTCCCTGGTCCCTGTGAAGTCACAGAGGCCTGGAATATGCATCACGTCCATATATGCATCATGTCCATATATGGGCATGTGGGAGGCCCTCGCTGAAGGAGGGCGGGGCCGTGATGCGTGTGGGCCTCCAGGTCATCAGCGGAGGGGAGACGAGGTGACTTCCCTGTAAGGACGCCCACTCGCTCCTTCAGTTCGTCAGTCCGTCAGTTTGCAAGACATCACTGAACACCTGCTATGTGCCAGATTCTGGCGAGGCCCCAGCACACAGTGATAAACGAGGCAGACGTGTTCCTGCCTAATAAACTTTACAGTCTAAGTACAGGAGACGTGAATGAAATTACCACACGGAGTAATGATAATTGTGAAAAGTGCCGAGGAGAGGAAGTTCAGGTTTTCATGAGAATGCGTGTTGTGGGGGGGCTTGACCTCAGGAGAGGCCCTAGGAAAGCCTCCTAAGGAGGATGAGTCAGAATGGGAGGTGGGAAAAGCATCTGGGAAGAGGGAACAGCTGTGGCGAAGCTCAGAGGCAGCACGTGCGTGTGATTCCACTCACGTGCGATGTCCAGAGAGGGAGAGCCAGAGACACAGAGGTGGGTGGGTGGTGGCCTAGAAGCGGCTGGAATGGGAACGGGCTGCTCAGCGGGGGCAGGGTCTCCTTTTGGGGTGATGAACATGCTTGGGAAGCATGGGAGAGGGAGACAGGAGGGTCACAGGAAGAGATGTGAAGATGCTACGCCACTGGCTTGGAGGGTGGAGGGAGGGGCCCCGATCCCAGGAAAGCCGGAGGCCTCTAGGAGCTGAAAGACAAGGAGAAAGGTTATGCTCCCCGAGAGCCCTCAGGACCTGCTTGCACCTTGCTTTTAGCGCCATAAGGCCCGTGTGAGATAATTTGTGTTTTAAGCTATGAAGTTCATGGAAATTTATTACAATGGTGACAGGAAACTAATACAGAGGCCTCTTACATTAGTGCCCTCAGGCTCCCCCAGGGCACTTGCTCAAAATACGAATGCCCAGGCCTTACCCGCAGACCCTGCTAAGTCAGAATCTCCATGGCTGGAGCTTGATCTATTTTGTAAAAGCCTGCCCGGGGATCCATGTTCGGCCATCCTGCCAGCATCTTCTGACTGGCTGTGGAACCAATCTAGTAGGTGGGTCATGGAAGCGAGTTCATCTCCCAGCTCAGTGGCCTCACCTGCAAAGACGAGGCCGTCAATACCTGCCTTGCAGG
Source organism: Mesoplodon mirus (assembly GCF_964341445.2). Classification (NCBI taxonomy): domain Eukaryota; kingdom Metazoa; phylum Chordata; class Mammalia; order Artiodactyla; family Ziphiidae; genus Mesoplodon; species Mesoplodon mirus. The sequence goes on along the minus strand of NW_028294803.1, from coordinate 99,391 downwards.
TTGGATGTGAGGCCTGGAAGTGGCGAATGCCCGATACCTGTGCTCCACGGTGCTCTATAAATGGAAGGCATGGGGCTTCCCTGGTGGCGCAGTGGTTGAGAACCTGCCTGCTGATGCAGGGGACACGGGTTCGAGCCCTGGTCTGGGAGGATCCCACACGCCGCAGAGCGGCTGGGCCCGTGAGCCACAACTACTGAGCCTGCGCGTCTGGAGCCTGTGCTCCGCGACAAGAAAGGCCGCGATAGAGGCCCGCGCACCGCGATGAAGAGTGGCCCCTGCTTGCCACAACTAGAGAAAGCCCTCACACAGAAACGAAGACCCAACACAGCAAAAAAATAAATTAATAAACTCCTACCCCCAACGTCAAAAAAAATGACCTTCTTTGCAATGAAGAAAAAAAAAAAACTGGAAGCCATGCCCGCGACATTTCTGTGGCCCTGTCAAGGCAACTGGGTCAGGGTTCTGGTCACTGATGAAATGCCCTGGGCTTTGCTCTGCACTGAGATCGTGACCCAGGCTCTTGTGTTAAAAGATCTGACAGTTCTGACAGTGTTTTGTGAACCACCTTCACGTATCTCAGTGTATCCTATGGTTAGTGGACCAAGTTACCTTGTTTCCTCAGCCAGGGACGACATTGTACCCGAGGATTAAATGAAAGCTTAGCTCAACCACTGTCTGGACAGGTTACTCTCACTGTACCCAAACGGAGGCATCTTTTTAAAAAATGGGAATTTCGGCATCTGGCACCTTGGGGGATTGGTGGGATGTAGTGATGGCTGGTGAATCGAGCTTGAGCTGGGAAATGTTTACTGGCTCTCGGGGGTGGGGAGTAGGGGTGGCAAGCCAGTCTTGATTGGTAGCATTTGCCAGTTTGTGGCCCATTTCAGGCTGCCAGCAGAAAGGCACTGAGCACAGAGCTGGGGAGCGTGCGTTCAGAAACCAGCACGGCCGTGGGGCCTGTAAAGGGGTGGCCGGGGAGGCAGATTTGGGTTGTGACTTGGGAGTAGTCAAGAGTTTGAAACAAGATCCCGTGCGACAACCATCCCTCGTGTCCCCTCTTCCCGGTGTGCCCAAGCCCTCCTCGCGACCGAGTCCCTCAAAGCAAAGAGACGAGAGTGGCATTTTTCCTTCAGCGTTTATTGGCAGGCAGCATTGTTTGCTGGCAGGCTCCTGTTCATTTCATCGGAACGGTGGCATGTTCGAGACGTGGCAAGAGGGCCTTGAAGGCTGGGAGCGTTTCAGGCAGGAGTGGCAGGAGTGGCAGGAGTGTGGCGGTCTTGCTGCTGGGCGCTTACTGCCTTGCACACCTTATCGCGGTGTAGCGGCGGCAGCACACTGCGGAGAACGAGGGGGCGAGAGCAGACTTCAGCACGGGCTGAACCCCCAGCTCCCCCCCAGCTCCCCGGCCCCCACCCACGGAGCGGACCCCCTCACCTCTCCTCCGCTTCTGGCAGCATTGCTTCCTCCTGCTGCGATATCTTCGTCTCGGGCGGCGGCGGCGTCTGCTCTGGCTCTGGCTGCGGCAACATCTGTTTCTGGCCATGGTGATGGATGGATTCGGCCTGGATGCTCAGAGCAGGGGATACCGCCTTGGTTGAGCCAGCCAACCTGTGAGCAGGTGGAACTTTGTGGGCTGTAAACCAGGGGCTGACCCGCAGGCCTCTTATAGGCGTGGCGAGGTCCCTGGTCCCTGTGAAGTCACAGAGGCCTGGAATATGCATCACGTCCATATATGCATCATGTCCATATATGGGCATGTGGGAGGCCCTCGCTGAAGGAGGGCGGGGCCGTGATGCGTGTGGGCCTCCAGGTCATCAGCGGAGGGGAGACGAGGTGACTTCCCTGTAAGGACGCCCACTCGCTCCTTCAGTTCGTCAGTCCGTCAGTTTGCAAGACATCACTGAACACCTGCTATGTGCCAGATTCTGGCGAGGCCCCAGCACACAGTGATAAACGAGGCAGACGTGTTCCTGCCTAATAAACTTTACAGTCTAAGTACAGGAGACGTGAATGAAATTACCACACGGAGTAATGATAATTGTGAAAAGTGCCGAGGAGAGGAAGTTCAGGTTTTCATGAGAATGCGTGTTGTGGGGGGGCTTGACCTCAGGAGAGGCCCTAGGAAAGCCTCCTAAGGAGGATGAGTCAGAATGGGAGGTGGGAAAAGCATCTGGGAAGAGGGAACAGCTGTGGCGAAGCTCAGAGGCAGCACGTGCGTGTGATTCCACTCACGTGCGATGTCCAGAGAGGGAGAGCCAGAGACACAGAGGTGGGTGGGTGGTGGCCTAGAAGCGGCTGGAATGGGAACGGGCTGCTCAGCGGGGGCAGGGTCTCCTTTTGGGGTGATGAACATGCTTGGGAAGCATGGGAGAGGGAGACAGGAGGGTCACAGGAAGAGATGTGAAGATGCTACGCCACTGGCTTGGAGGGTGGAGGGAGGGGCCCCGATCCCAGGAAAGCCGGAGGCCTCTAGGAGCTGAAAGACAAGGAGAAAGGTTATGCTCCCCGAGAGCCCTCAGGACCTGCTTGCACCTTGCTTTTAGCGCCATAAGGCCCGTGTGAGATAATTTGTGTTTTAAGCTATGAAGTTCATGGAAATTTATTACAATGGTGACAGGAAACTAATACAGAGGCCTCTTACATTAGTGCCCTCAGGCTCCCCCAGGGCACTTGCTCAAAATACGAATGCCCAGGCCTTACCCGCAGACCCTGCTAAGTCAGAATCTCCATGGCTGGAGCTTGATCTATTTTGTAAAAGCCTGCCCGGGGATCCATGTTCGGCCATCCTGCCAGCATCTTCTGACTGGCTGTGGAACCAATCTAGTAGGTGGGTCATGGAAGCGAGTTCATCTCCCAGCTCAGTGGCCTCACCTGCAAAGACGAGGCCGTCAATACCTGCCTTGCAGGTTGGATGTGAGGCCTGGAAGTGGCGAATGCCCGATACCTGTGCTCCACGGTGCTCTATAAATGGAAGGCATGGGGCTTCCCTGGTGGCGCAGTGGTTGAGAACCTGCCTGCTGATGCAGGGGACACGGGTTCGAGCCCTGGTCTGGGAGGATCCCACACGCCGCAGAGCGGCTGGGCCCGTGAGCCACAACTACTGAGCCTGCGCGTCTGGAGCCTGTGCTCCGCGACAAGAAAGGCCGCGATAGAGGCCCGCGCACCGCGATGAAGAGTGGCCCCTGCTTGCCACAACTAGAGAAAGCCCTCACACAGAAACGAAGACCCAACACAGCAAAAAAATAAATTAATAAACTCCTACCCCCAACGTCAAAAAAAATGACCTTCTTTGCAATGAAGAAAAAAAAAAAACTGGAAGCCATGCCCGCGACATTTCTGTGGCCCTGTCAAGGCAACTGGGTCAGGGTTCTGGTCACTGATGAAATGCCCTGGGCTTTGCTCTGCACTGAGATCGTGACCCAGGCTCTTGTGTTAAAAGATCTGACAGTTCTGACAGTGTTTTGTGAACCACCTTCACGTATCTCAGTGTATCCTATGGTTAGTGGACCAAGTTACCTTGTTTCCTCAGCCAGGGACGACATTGTACCCGAGGATTAAATGAAAGCTTAGCTCAACCACTGTCTGGACAGGTTACTCTCACTGTACCCAAACGGAGGCATCTTTTTAAAAAATGGGAATTTCGGCATCTGGCACCTTGGGGGATTGGTGGGATGTAGTGATGGCTGGTGAATCGAGCTTGAGCTGGGAAATGTTTACTGGCTCTCGGGGGTGGGGAGTAGGGGTGGCAAGCCAGTCTTGATTGGTAGCATTTGCCAGTTTGTGGCCCATTTCAGGCTGCCAGCAGAAAGGCACTGAGCACAGAGCTGGGGAGCGTGCGTTCAGAAACCAGCACGGCCGTGGGGCCTGTAAAGGGGTGGCCGGGGAGGCAGATTTGGGTTGTGACTTGGGAGTAGTCAAGAGTTTGAAACAAGATCCCGTGCGACAACCATCCCTCGTGTCCCCTCTTCCCGGTGTGCCCAAGCCCTCCTCGCGACCGAGTCCCTCAAAGCAAAGAGACGAGAGTGGCATTTTTCCTTCAGCGTTTATTGGCAGGCAGCATTGTTTGCTGGCAGGCTCCTGTTCATTTCATCGGAACGGTGGCATGTTCGAGACGTGGCAAGAGGGCCTTGAAGGCTGGGAGCGTTTCAGGCAGGAGTGGCAGGAGTGGCAGGAGTGTGGCGGTCTTGCTGCTGGGCGCTTACTGCCTTGCACACCTTATCGCGGTGTAGCGGCGGCAGCACACTGCGGAGAACGAGGGGGCGAGAGCAGACTTCAGCACGGGCTGAACCCCCAGCTCCCCCCCAGCTCCCCGGCCCCCACCCACGGAGCGGACCCCCTCACCTCTCCTCCGCTTCTGGCAGCATTGCTTCCTCCTGCTGCGATATCTTCGTCTCGGGCGGCGGCGGCGTCTGCTCTGGCTCTGGCTGCGGCAACATCTGTTTCTGGCCATGGTGATGGATGGATTCGGCCTGGATGCTCAGAGCAGGGGATACCGCCTTGGTTGAGCCAGCCAACCTGTGAGCAGGTGGAACTTTGTGGGCTGTAAACCAGGGGCTGACCCGCAGGCCTCTTATAGGCGTGGCGAGGTCCCTGGTCCCTGTGAAGTCACAGAGGCCTGGAATATGCATCACGTCCATATATGCATCATGTCCATATATGGGCATGTGGGAGGCCCTCGCTGAAGGAGGGCGGGGCCGTGATGCGTGTGGGCCTCCAGGTCATCAGCGGAGGGGAGACGAGGTGACTTCCCTGTAAGGACGCCCACTCGCTCCTTCAGTTCGTCAGTCCGTCAGTTTGCAAGACATCACTGAACACCTGCTATGTGCCAGATTCTGGCGAGGCCCCAGCACACAGTGATAAACGAGGCAGACGTGTTCCTGCCTAATAAACTTTACAGTCTAAGTACAGGAGACGTGAATGAAATTACCACACGGAGTAATGATAATTGTGAAAAGTGCCGAGGAGAGGAAGTTCAGGTTTTCATGAGAATGCGTGTTGTGGGGGGGCTTGACCTCAGGAGAGGCCCTAGGAAAGCCTCCTAAGGAGGATGAGTCAGAATGGGAGGTGGGAAAAGCATCTGGGAAGAGGGAACAGCTGTGGCGAAGCTCAGAGGCAGCACGTGCGTGTGATTCCACTCACGTGCGATGTCCAGAGAGGGAGAGCCAGAGACACAGAGGTGGGTGGGTGGTGGCCTAGAAGCGGCTGGAATGGGAACGGGCTGCTCAGCGGGGGCAGGGTCTCCTTTTGGGGTGATGAACATGCTTGGGAAGCATGGGAGAGGGAGACAGGAGGGTCACAGGAAGAGATGTGAAGATGCTACGCCACTGGCTTGGAGGGTGGAGGGAGGGGCCCCGATCCCAGGAAAGCCGGAGGCCTCTAGGAGCTGAAAGACAAGGAGAAAGGTTATGCTCCCCGAGAGCCCTCAGGACCTGCTTGCACCTTGCTTTTAGCGCCATAAGGCCCGTGTGAGATAATTTGTGTTTTAAGCTATGAAGTTCATGGAAATTTATTACAATGGTGACAGGAAACTAATACAGAGGCCTCTTACATTAGTGCCCTCAGGCTCCCCCAGGGCACTTGCTCAAAATACGAATGCCCAGGCCTTACCCGCAGACCCTGCTAAGTCAGAATCTCCATGGCTGGAGCTTGATCTATTTTGTAAAAGCCTGCCCGGGGATCCATGTTCGGCCATCCTGCCAGCATCTTCTGACTGGCTGTGGAACCAATCTAGTAGGTGGGTCATGGAAGCGAGTTCATCTCCCAGCTCAGTGGCCTCACCTGCAAAGACGAGGCCGTCAATACCTGCCTTGCAGGTTGGATGTGAGGCCTGGAAGTGGCGAATGCCCGATACCTGTGCTCCACGGTGCTCTATAAATGGAAGGCATGGGGCTTCCCTGGTGGCGCAGTGGTTGAGAACCTGCCTGCTGATGCAGGGGACACGGGTTCGAGCCCTGGTCTGGGAGGATCCCACACGCCGCAGAGCGGCTGGGCCCGTGAGCCACAACTACTGAGCCTGCGCGTCTGGAGCCTGTGCTCCGCGACAAGAAAGGCCGCGATAGAGGCCCGCGCACCGCGATGAAGAGTGGCCCCTGCTTGCCACAACTAGAGAAAGCCCTCACACAGAAACGAAGACCCAACACAGCAAAAAAATAAATTAATAAACTCCTACCCCCAACGTCAAAAAAAATGACCTTCTTTGCAATGAAGAAAAAAAAAAAACTGGAAGCCATGCCCGCGACATTTCTGTGGCCCTGTCAAGGCAACTGGGTCAGGGTTCTGGTCACTGATGAAATGCCCTGGGCTTTGCTCTGCACTGAGATCGTGACCCAGGCTCTTGTGTTAAAAGATCTGACAGTTCTGACAGTGTTTTGTGAACCACCTTCACGTATCTCAGTGTATCCTATGGTTAGTGGACCAAGTTACCTTGTTTCCTCAGCCAGGGACGACATTGTACCCGAGGATTAAATGAAAGCTTAGCTCAACCACTGTCTGGACAGGTTACTCTCACTGTACCCAAACGGAGGCATCTTTTTAAAAAATGGGAATTTCGGCATCTGGCACCTTGGGGGATTGGTGGGATGTAGTGATGGCTGGTGAATCGAGCTTGAGCTGGGAAATGTTTACTGGCTCTCGGGGGTGGGGAGTAGGGGTGGCAAGCCAGTCTTGATTGGTAGCATTTGCCAGTTTGTGGCCCATTTCAGGCTGCCAGCAGAAAGGCACTGAGCACAGAGCTGGGGAGCGTGCGTTCAGAAACCAGCACGGCCGTGGGGCCTGTAAAGGGGTGGCCGGGGAGGCAGATTTGGGTTGTGACTTGGGAGTAGTCAAGAGTTTGAAACAAGATCCCGTGCGACAACCATCCCTCGTGTCCCCTCTTCCCGGTGTGCCCAAGCCCTCCTCGCGACCGAGTCCCTCAAAGCAAAGAGACGAGAGTGGCATTTTTCCTTCAGCGTTTATTGGCAGGCAGCATTGTTTGCTGGCAGGCTCCTGTTCATTTCATCGGAACGGTGGCATGTTCGAGACGTGGCAAGAGGGCCTTGAAGGCTGGGAGCGTTTCAGGCAGGAGTGGCAGGAGTGGCAGGAGTGTGGCGGTCTTGCTGCTGGGCGCTTACTGCCTTGCACACCTTATCGCGGTGTAGCGGCGGCAGCACACTGCGGAGAACGAGGGGGCGAGAGCAGACTTCAGCACGGGCTGAACCCCCAGCTCCCCCCCAGCTCCCCGGCCCCCACCCACGGAGCGGACCCCCTCACCTCTCCTCCGCTTCTGGCAGCATTGCTTCCTCCTGCTGCGATATCTTCGTCTCGGGCGGCGGCGGCGTCTGCTCTGGCTCTGGCTGCGGCAACATCTGTTTCTGGCCATGGTGATGGATGGATTCGGCCTGGATGCTCAGAGCAGGGGATACCGCCTTGGTTGAGCCAGCCAACCTGTGAGCAGGTGGAACTTTGTGGGCTGTAAACCAGGGGCTGACCCGCAGGCCTCTTATAGGCGTGGCGAGGTCCCTGGTCCCTGTGAAGTCACAGAGGCCTGGAATATGCATCACGTCCATATATGCATCATGTCCATATATGGGCATGTGGGAGGCCCTCGCTGAAGGAGGGCGGGGCCGTGATGCGTGTGGGCCTCCAGGTCATCAGCGGAGGGGAGACGAGGTGACTTCCCTGTAAGGACGCCCACTCGCTCCTTCAGTTCGTCAGTCCGTCAGTTTGCAAGACATCACTGAACACCTGCTATGTGCCAGATTCTGGCGAGGCCCCAGCACACAGTGATAAACGAGGCAGACGTGTTCCTGCCTAATAAACTTTACAGTCTAAGTACAGGAGACGTGAATGAAATTACCACACGGAGTAATGATAATTGTGAAAAGTGCCGAGGAGAGGAAGTTCAGGTTTTCATGAGAATGCGTGTTGTGGGGGGGCTTGACCTCAGGAGAGGCCCTAGGAAAGCCTCCTAAGGAGGATGAGTCAGAATGGGAGGTGGGAAAAGCATCTGGGAAGAGGGAACAGCTGTGGCGAAGCTCAGAGGCAGCACGTGCGTGTGATTCCACTCACGTGCGATGTCCAGAGAGGGAGAGCCAGAGACACAGAGGTGGGTGGGTGGTGGCCTAGAAGCGGCTGGAATGGGAACGGGCTGCTCAGCGGGGGCAGGGTCTCCTTTTGGGGTGATGAACATGCTTGGGAAGCATGGGAGAGGGAGACAGGAGGGTCACAGGAAGAGATGTGAAGATGCTACGCCACTGGCTTGGAGGGTGGAGGGAGGGGCCCCGATCCCAGGAAAGCCGGAGGCCTCTAGGAGCTGAAAGACAAGGAGAAAGGTTATGCTCCCCGAGAGCCCTCAGGACCTGCTTGCACCTTGCTTTTAGCGCCATAAGGCCCGTGTGAGATAATTTGTGTTTTAAGCTATGAAGTTCATGGAAATTTATTACAATGGTGACAGGAAACTAATACAGAGGCCTCTTACATTAGTGCCCTCAGGCTCCCCCAGGGCACTTGCTCAAAATACGAATGCCCAGGCCTTACCCGCAGACCCTGCTAAGTCAGAATCTCCATGGCTGGAGCTTGATCTATTTTGTAAAAGCCTGCCCGGGGATCCATGTTCGGCCATCCTGCCAGCATCTTCTGACTGGCTGTGGAACCAATCTAGTAGGTGGGTCATGGAAGCGAGTTCATCTCCCAGCTCAGTGGCCTCACCTGCAAAGACGAGGCCGTCAATACCTGCCTTGCAGGTTGGATGTGAGGCCTGGAAGTGGCGAATGCCCGATACCTGTGCTCCACGGTGCTCTATAAATGGAAGGCATGGGGCTTCCCTGGTGGCGCAGTGGTTGAGAACCTGCCTGCTGATGCAGGGGACACGGGTTCGAGCCCTGGTCTGGGAGGATCCCACACGCCGCAGAGCGGCTGGGCCCGTGAGCCACAACTACTGAGCCTGCGCGTCTGGAGCCTGTGCTCCGCGACAAGAAAGGCCGCGATAGAGGCCCGCGCACCGCGATGAAGAGTGGCCCCTGCTTGCCACAACTAGAGAAAGCCCTCACACAGAAACGAAGACCCAACACAGCAAAAAAATAAATTAATAAACTCCTACCCCCAACGTCAAAAAAAATGACCTTCTTTGCAATGAAGAAAAAAAAAAAACTGGAAGCCATGCCCGTGACATTTCTGTGGCCCTGTCAAGGCAACTGGGTCAGGGTTCTGGTCACTGATGAAATGCCCTGGGCTTTGCTCTGCACTGAGATCGTGACCCAGGCTCTTGTGTTAAAAGATCTGACAGTTCTGACAGTGTTTTGTGAACCACCTTCACGTATCTCAGTGTATCCTATGGTTAGTGGACCAAGTTACCTTGTTTCCTCAGCCAGGGACGACATTGTACCCGAGGATTAAATGAAAGCTTAGCTCAACCACTGTCTGGACAGGTTACTCTCACTGTACCCAAACGGAGGCATCTTTTTAAAAAATGGGAATTTCGGCATCTGGCACCTTGGGGGATTGGTGGGATGTAGTGATGGCTGGTGAATCGAGCTTGAGCTGGGAAATGTTTACTGGCTCTCGGGGGTGGGGAGTAGGGGTGGCAAGCCAGTCTTGATTGGTAGCATTTGCCAGTTTGTGGCCCATTTCAGGCTGCCAGCAGAAAGGCACTGAGCACAGAGCTGGGGAGCGTGCGTTCAGAAACCAGCACGGCCGTGGGGCCTGTAAAGGGGTGGCCGGGGAGGCAGATTTGGGTTGTGACTTGGGAGTAGTCAAGAGTTTGAAACAAGATCCCGTGCGACAACCATCCCTCGTGTCCCCTCTTCCCGGTGTGCCCAAGCCCTCCTCGCGACCGAGTCCCTCAAAGCAAAGAGACGAGAGTGGCATTTTTCCTTCAGCGTTTATTGGCAGGCAGCATTGTTTGCTGGCAGGCTCCTGTTCATTTCATCGGAACGGTGGCATGTTCGAGACGTGGCAAGAGGGCCTTGAAGGCTGGGAGCGTTTCAGGCAGGAGTGGCAGGAGTGGCAGGAGTGTGGCGGTCTTGCTGCTGGGCGCTTACTGCCTTGCACACCTTATCGCGGTGTAGCGGCGGCAGCACACTGCGGAGAACGAGGGGGCGAGAGCAGACTTCAGCACGGGCTGAACCCCCAGCTCCCCCCCAGCTCCCCGGCCCCCACCCACGGAGCGGACCCCCTCACCTCTCCTCCGCTTCTGGCAGCATTGCTTCCTCCTGCTGCGATATCTTCGTCTCGGGCGGCGGCGGCGTCTGCTCTGGCTCTGGCTGCGGCAACATCTGTTTCTGGCCATGGTGATGGATGGATTCGGCCTGGATGCTCAGAGCAGGGGATACCGCCTTGGTTGAGCCAGCCAACCTGTGAGCAGGTGGAACTTTGTGGGCTGTAAACCAGGGGCTGACCCGCAGGCCTCTTATAGGCGTGGCGAGGTCCCTGGTCCCTGTGAAGTCACAGAGGCCTGGAATATGCATCACGTCCATATATGCATCATGTCCATATATGGGCATGTGGGAGGCCCTCGCTGAAGGAGGGCGGGGCCGTGATGCGTGTGGGCCTCCAGGTCATCAGCGGAGGGGAGACGAGGTGACTTCCCTGTAAGGACGCCCACTCGCTCCTTCAGTTCGTCAGTCCGTCAGTTTGCAAGACATCACTGAACACCTGCTATGTGCCAGATTCTGGCGAGGCCCCAGCACACAGTGATAAACGAGGCAGACGTGTTCCTGCCTAATAAACTTTACAGTCTAAGTACAGGAGATGTGAATGAAATTACCACACGGAGTAATGATAATTGTGAAAAGTGCCGAGGAGAGGAAGTTCAGGTTTTCATGAGAATGCGTGTTGTGGGGGGGCTTGACCTCAGGAGAGGCCCTAGGAAAGCCTCCTAAGGAGGATGAGTCAGAATGGGAGGTGGGAAAAGCATCTGGGAAGAGGGAACAGCTGTGGCGAAGCTCAGAGGCAGCACGTGCGTGTGATTCCACTCACGTGCGATGTCCAGAGAGGGAGAGCCAGAGACACAGAGGTGGGTGGGTGGTGGCCTAGAAGCGGCTGGAGTGGGAACGGGCTGCTCAGCGGGGGCAGGGTCTCCTTTTGGGGTGATGAACATGCTTGGGAAGCATGGGAGAGGGAGACAGGAGGGTCACAGGAAGAGATGTGAAGATGCTACGCCACTGGCTTGGAGGGTGGAGGGAGGGGCCCCGATCCCAGGAAAGCCGGAGGCCTCTAGGAGCTGAAAGACAAGGAGAAAGGTTATGCTCCCCGAGAGCCCTCAGGACCTGCTTGCACCTTGCTTTTAGCGCCATAAGGCCCGTGTGAGATAATTTGTGTTTTAAGCTATGAAGTTCATGGAAATTTATTACAATGGTGACAGGAAACTAATACAGAGGCCTCTTACATTAGTGCCCTCAGGCTCCCCCAGGGCACTTGCTCAAAATACGAATGCCCAGGCCTTACCCGCAGACCCTGCTAAGTCAGAATCTCCATGGCTGGAGCTTGATCTATTTTGTAAAAGCCTGCCCGGGGATCCATGTTCGGCCATCCTGCCAGCATCTTCTGACTGGCTGTGGAACCAATCTAGTAGGTGGGTCATGGAAGCGAGTTCATCTCCCAGCTCAGTGGCCTCACCTGCAAAGACGAGGCCGTCAATACCTGCCTTGCAGGTTGGATGTGAGGCCTGGAAGTGGCGAATGCCCGATACCTGTGCTCCACGGTGCTCTATAAATGGAAGGCATGGGGCTTCCCTGGTGGCGCAGTGGTTGAGAACCTGCCTGCTGATGCAGGGGACACGGGTTCGAGCCCTGGTCTGGGAGGATCCCACACGCCGCAGAGCGGCTGGGCCCGTGAGCCACAACTACTGAGCCTGCGCGTCTGGAGCCTGTGCTCCGCGACAAGAAAGGCCGCGATAGAGGCCCGCGCACCGCGATGAAGAGTGGCCCCTGCTTGCCACAACTAGAGAAAGCCCTCACACAGAAACGAAGACCCAACACAGCAAAAAAATAAATTAATAAACTCCTACCCCCAACGTCAAAAAAAATGACCTTCTTTGCAATGAAGAAAAAAAAAAAACTGGAAGCCATGCCCGCGACATTTCTGTGGCCCTGTCAAGGCAACTGGGTCAGGGTTCTGGTCACTGATGAAATGCCCTGGGCTTTGCTCTGCACTGAGATCGTGACCCAGGCTCTTGTGTTAAAAGATCTGACAGTTCTGACAGTGTTTTGTGAACCACCTTCACGTATCTCAGTGTATCCTATGGTTAGTGGACCAAGTTACCTTGTTTCCTCAGCCAGGGACGACATTGTACCCGAGGATTAAATGAAAGCTTAGCTCAACCACTGTCTGGACAGGTTACTCTCACTGTACCCAAACGGAGGCATCTTTTTAAAAAATGGGAATTTCGGCATCTGGCACCTTGGGGGATTGGTGGGATGTAGTGATGGCTGGTGAATCGAGCTTGAGCTGGGAAATGTTTACTGGCTCTCGGGGGTGGGGAGTAGGGGTGGCAAGCCAGTCTTGATTGGTAGCATTTGCCAGTTTGTGGCCCATTTCAGGCTGCCAGCAGAAAGGCACTGAGCACAGAGCTGGGGAGCGTGCGTTCAGAAACCAGCACGGCCGTGGGGCCTGTAAAGGGGTGGCCGGGGAGGCAGATTTGGGTTGTGACTTGGGAGTAGTCAAGAGTTTGAAACAAGATCCCGTGCGACAACCATCCCTCGTGTCCCCTCTTCCCGGTGTGCCCAAGCCCTCCTCGCGACCGAGTCCCTCAAAGCAAAGAGACGAGAGTGGCATTTTTCCTTCAGCGTTTATTGGCAGGCAGCATTGTTTGCTGGCAGGCTCCTGTTCATTTCATCGGAACGGTGGCATGTTCGAGACGTGGCAAGAGGGCCTTGAAGGCTGGGAGCGTTTCAGGCAGGAGTGGCAGGAGTGGCAGGAGTGTGGCGGTCTTGCTGCTGGGCGCTTACTGCCTTGCACACCTTATCGCGGTGTAGCGGCGGCAGCACACTGCGGAGAACGAGGGGGCGAGAGCAGACTTCAGCACGGGCTGAACCCCCAGCTCCCCCCCAGCTCCCCGGCCCCCACCCACGGAGCGGACCCCCTCACCTCTCCTCCGCTTCTGGCAGCATTGCTTCCTCCTGCTGCGATATCTTCGTCTCGGGCGGCGGCGGCGTCTGCTCTGGCTCTGGCTGCGGCAACATCTGTTTCTGGCCATGGTGATGGATGGATTCGGCCTGGATGCTCAGAGCAGGGGATACCGCCTTGGTTGAGCCAGCCAACCTGTGAGCAGGTGGAACTTTGTGGGCTGTAAACCAGGGGCTGACCCGCAGGCCTCTTATAGGCGTGGCGAGGTCCCTGGTCCCTGTGAAGTCACAGAGGCCTGGAATATGCATCACGTCCATATATGCATCATGTCCATATATGGGCATGTGGGAGGCCCTCGCTGAAGGAGGGCGGGGCCGTGATGCGTGTGGGCCTCCAGGTCATCAGCGGAGGGGAGACGAGGTGACTTCCCTGTAAGGACGCCCACTCGCTCCTTCAGTTCGTCAGTCCGTCAGTTTGCAAGACATCACTGAACACCTGCTATGTGCCAGATTCTGGCGAGGCCCCAGCACACAGTGATAAACGAGGCAGACGTGTTCCTGCCTAATAAACTTTACAGTCTAAGTACAGGAGACGTGAATGAAATTACCACACGGAGTAATGATAATTGTGAAAAGTGCCGAGGAGAGGAAGTTCAGGTTTTCATGAGAATGCGTGTTGTGGGGGGGCTTGACCTCAGGAGAGGCCCTAGGAAAGCCTCCTAAGGAGGATGAGTCAGAATGGGAGGTGGGAAAAGCATCTGGGAAGAGGGAACAGCTGTGGCGAAGCTCAGAGGCAGCACGTGCGTGTGATTCCACTCACGTGCGATGTCCAGAGAGGGAGAGCCAGAGACACAGAGGTGGGTGGGTGGTGGCCTAGAAGCGGCTGGAGTGGGAACGGGCTGCTCAGCGGGGGCAGGGTCTCCTTTTGGGGTGATGAACATGCTTGGGAAGCATGGGAGAGGGAGACAGGAGGGTCACAGGAAGAGATGTGAAGATGCTACGCCACTGGCTTGGAGGGTGGAGGGAGGGGCCCCGATCCCAGGAAAGCCGGAGGCCTCTAGGAGCTGAAAGACAAGGAGAAAGGTTATGCTCCCCGAGAGCCCTCAGGACCTGCTTGCACCTTGCTTTTAGCGCCATAAGGCCCGTGTGAGATAATTTGTGTTTTAAGCTATGAAGTTCATGGAAATTTATTACAATGGTGACAGGAAACTAATACAGAGGCCTCTTACATTAGTGCCCTCAGGCTCCCCCAGGGCACTTGCTCAAAATACGAATGCCCAGGCCTTACCCGCAGACCCTGCTAAGTCAGAATCTCCATGGCTGGAGCTTGATCTATTTTGTAAAAGCCTGCCCGGGGATCCATGTTCGGCCATCCTGCCAGCATCTTCTGACTGGCTGTGGAACCAATCTAGTAGGTGGGTCATGGAAGCGAGTTCATCTCCCAGCTCAGTGGCCTCACCTGCAAAGACGAGGCCGTCAATACCTGCCTTGCAGGTTGGATGTGAGGCCTGGAAGTGGCGAATGCCCGATACCTGTGCTCCACGGTGCTCTATAAATGGAAGGCATGGGGCTTCCCTGGTGGCGCAGTGGTTGAGAACCTGCCTGCTGATGCAGGGGACACGGGTTCGAGCCCTGGTCTGGGAGGATCCCACACGCCGCAGAGCGGCTGGGCCCGTGAGCCACAACTACTGAGCCTGCGCGTCTGGAGCCTGTGCTCCGCGACAAGAAAGGCCGCGATAGAGGCCCGCGCACCGCGATGAAGAGTGGCCCCTGCTTGCCACAACTAGAGAAAGCCCTCACACAGAAACGAAGACCCAACACAGCAAAAAAATAAATTAATAAACTCCTACCCCCAACGTCAAAAAAAATGACCTTCTTTGCAATGAAGAAAAAAAAAAAACTGGAAGCCATGCCCGCGACATTTCTGTGGCCCTGTCAAGGCAACTGGGTCAGGGTTCTGGTCACTGATGAAATGCCCTGGGCTTTGCTCTGCACTGAGATCGTGACCCAGGCTCTTGTGTTAAAAGATCTGACAGTTCTGACAGTGTTTTGTGAACCACCTTCACGTATCTCAGTGTATCCTATGGTTAGTGGACCAAGTTACCTTGTTTCCTCAGCCAGGGACGACATTGTACCCGAGGATTAAATGAAAGCTTAGCTCAACCACTGTCTGGACAGGTTACTCTCACTGTACCCAAACGGAGGCATCTTTTTAAAAAATGGGAATTTCGGCATCTGGCACCTTGGGGGATTGGTGGGATGTAGTGATGGCTGGTGAATCGAGCTTGAGCTGGGAAATGTTTACTGGCTCTCGGGGGTGGGGAGTAGGGGTGGCAAGCCAGTCTTGATTGGTAGCATTTGCCAGTTTGTGGCCCATTTCAGGCTGCCAGCAGAAAGGCACTGAGCACAGAGCTGGGGAGCGTGCGTTCAGAAACCAGCACGGCCGTGGGGCCTGTAAAGGGGTGGCCGGGGAGGCAGATTTGGGTTGTGACTTGGGAGTAGTCAAGAGTTTGAAACAAGATCCCGTGCGACAACCATCCCTCGTGTCCCCTCTTCCCGGTGTGCCCAAGCCCTCCTCGCGACCGAGTCCCTCAAAGCAAAGAGACGAGAGTGGCATTTTTCCTTCAGCGTTTATTGGCAGGCAGCATTGTTTGCTGGCAGGCTCCTGTTCATTTCATCGGAACGGTGGCATGTTCGAGACGTGGCAAGAGGGCCTTGAAGGCTGGGAGCGTTTCAGGCAGGAGTGGCAGGAGTGGCAGGAGTGTGGCGGTCTTGCTGCTGGGCGCTTACTGCCTTGCACACCTTATCGCGGTGTAGCGGCGGCAGCACACTGCGGAGAACGAGGGGGCGAGAGCAGACTTCAGCACGGGCTGAACCCCCAGCTCCCCCCCAGCTCCCCGGCCCCCACCCACGGAGCGGACCCCCTCACCTCTCCTCCGCTTCTGGCAGCATTGCTTCCTCCTGCTGCGATATCTTCGTCTCGGGCGGCGGCGGCGTCTGCTCTGGCTCTGGCTGCGGCAACATCTGTTTCTGGCCATGGTGATGGATGGATTCGGCCTGGATGCTCAGAGCAGGGGATACCGCCTTGGTTGAGCCAGCCAACCTGTGAGCAGGTGGAACTTTGTGGGCTGTAAACCAGGGGCTGACCCGCAGGCCTCTTATAGGCGTGGCGAGGTCCCTGGTCCCTGTGAAGTCACAGAGGCCTGGAATATGCATCACGTCCATATATGCATCATGTCCATATATGGGCATGTGGGAGGCCCTCGCTGAAGGAGGGCGGGGCCGTGATGCGTGTGGGCCTCCAGGTCATCAGCGGAGGGGAGACGAGGTGACTTCCCTGTAAGGACGCCCACTCGCTCCTTCAGTTCGTCAGTCCGTCAGTTTGCAAGACATCACTGAACACCTGCTATGTGCCAGATTCTGGCGAGGCCCCAGCACACAGTGATAAACGAGGCAGACGTGTTCCTGCCTAATAAACTTTACAGTCTAAGTACAGGAGACGTGAATGAAATTACCACACGGAGTAATGATAATTGTGAAAAGTGCCGAGGAGAGGAAGTTCAGGTTTTCATGAGAATGCGTGTTGTGGGGGGGCTTGACCTCAGGAGAGGCCCTAGGAAAGCCTCCTAAGGAGGATGAGTCAGAATGGGAGGTGGGAAAAGCATCTGGGAAGAGGGAACAGCTGTGGCGAAGCTCAGAGGCAGCACGTGCGTGTGATTCCACTCACGTGCGATGTCCAGAGAGGGAGAGCCAGAGACACAGAGGTGGGTGGGTGGTGGCCTAGAAGCGGCTGGAATGGGAACGGGCTGCTCAGCGGGGGCAGGGTCTCCTTTTGGGGTGATGAACATGCTTGGGAAGCATGGGAGAGGGAGACAGGAGGGTCACAGGAAGAGATGTGAAGATGCTACGCCACTGGCTTGGAGGGTGGAGGGAGGGGCCCCGATCCCAGGAAAGCCGGAGGCCTCTAGGAGCTGAAAGACAAGGAGAAAGGTTATGCTCCCCGAGAGCCCTCAGGACCTGCTTGCACCTTGCTTTTAGCGCCATAAGGCCCGTGTGAGATAATTTGTGTTTTAAGCTATGAAGTTCATGGAAATTTATTACAATGGTGACAGGAAACTAATACAGAGGCCTCTTACATTAGTGCCCTCAGGCTCCCCCAGGGCACTTGCTCAAAATACGAATGCCCAGGCCTTACCCGCAGACCCTGCTAAGTCAGAATCTCCATGGCTGGAGCTTGATCTATTTTGTAAAAGCCTGCCCGGGGATCCATGTTCGGCCATCCTGCCAGCATCTTCTGACTGGCTGTGGAACCAATCTAGTAGGTGGGTCATGGAAGCGAGTTCATCTCCCAGCTCAGTGGCCTCACCTGCAAAGACGAGGCCGTCAATACCTGCCTTGCAGGTTGGATGTGAGGCCTGGAAGTGGCGAATGCCCGATACCTGTGCTCCACGGTGCTCTATAAATGGAAGGCATGGGGCTTCCCTGGTGGCGCAGTGGTTGAGAACCTGCCTGCTGATGCAGGGGACACGGGTTCGAGCCCTGGTCTGGGAGGATCCCACACGCCGCAGAGCGGCTGGGCCCGTGAGCCACAACTACTGAGCCTGCGCGTCTGGAGCCTGTGCTCCGCGACAAGAAAGGCCGCGATAGAGGCCCGCGCACCGCGATGAAGAGTGGCCCCTGCTTGCCACAACTAGAGAAAGCCCTCACACAGAAACGAAGACCCAACACAGCAAAAAAATAAATTAATAAACTCCTACCCCCAACGTCAAAAAAAATGACCTTCTTTGCAATGAAGAAAAAAAAAAAACTGGAAGCCATGCCCGCGACATTTCTGTGGCCCTGTCAAGGCAACTGGGTCAGGGTTCTGGTCACTGATGAAATGCCCTGGGCTTTGCTCTGCACTGAGATCGTGACCCAGGCTCTTGTGTTAAAAGATCTGACAGTTCTGACAGTGTTTTGTGAACCACCTTCACGTATCTCAGTGTATCCTATGGTTAGTGGACCAAGTTACCTTGTTTCCTCAGCCAGGGACGACATTGTACCCGAGGATTAAATGAAAGCTTAGCTCAACCACTGTCTGGACAGGTTACTCTCACTGTACCCAAACGGAGGCATCTTTTTAAAAAATGGGAATTTCGGCATCTGGCACCTTGGGGGATTGGTGGGATGTAGTGATGGCTGGTGAATCGAGCTTGAGCTGGGAAATGTTTACTGGCTCTCGGGGGTGGGGAGTAGGGGTGGCAAGCCAGTCTTGATTGGTAGCATTTGCCAGTTTGTGGCCCATTTCAGGCTGCCAGCAGAAAGGCACTGAGCACAGAGCTGGGGAGCGTGCGTTCAGAAACCAGCACGGCCGTGGGGCCTGTAAAGGGGTGGCCGGGGAGGCAGATTTGGGTTGTGACTTGGGAGTAGTCAAGAGTTTGAAACAAGATCCCGTGCGACAACCATCCCTCGTGTCCCCTCTTCCCGGTGTGCCCAAGCCCTCCTCGCGACCGAGTCCCTCAAAGCAAAGAGACGAGAGTGGCATTTTTCCTTCAGCGTTTATTGGCAGGCAGCATTGTTTGCTGGCAGGCTCCTGTTCATTTCATCGGAACGGTGGCATGTTCGAGACGTGGCAAGAGGGCCTTGAAGGCTGGGAGCGTTTCAGGCAGGAGTGGCAGGAGTGGCAGGAGTGTGGCGGTCTTGCTGCTGGGCGCTTACTGCCTTGCACACCTTATCGCGGTGTAGCGGCGGCAGCACACTGCGGAGAACGAGGGGGCGAGAGCAGACTTCAGCACGGGCTGAACCCCCAGCTCCCCCCCAGCTCCCCGGCCCCCACCCACGGAGCGGACCCCCTCACCTCTCCTCCGCTTCTGGCAGCATTGCTTCCTCCTGCTGCGATATCTTCGTCTCGGGCGGCGGCGGCGTCTGCTCTGGCTCTGGCTGCGGCAACATCTGTTTCTGGCCATGGTGATGGATGGATTCGGCCTGGATGCTCAGAGCAGGGGATACCGCCTTGGTTGAGCCAGCCAACCTGTGAGCAGGTGGAACTTTGTGGGCTGTAAACCAGGGGCTGACCCGCAGGCCTCTTATAGGCGTGGCGAGGTCCCTGGTCCCTGTGAAGTCACAGAGGCCTGGAATATGCATCACGTCCATATATGCATCATGTCCATATATGGGCATGTGGGAGGCCCTCGCTGAAGGAGGGCGGGGCCGTGATGCGTGTGGGCCTCCAGGTCATCAGCGGAGGGGAGACGAGGTGACTTCCCTGTAAGGACGCCCACTCGCTCCTTCAGTTCGTCAGTCCGTCAGTTTGCAAGACATCACTGAACACCTGCTATGTGCCAGATTCTGGCGAGGCCCCAGCACACAGTGATAAACGAGGCAGACGTGTTCCTGCCTAATAAACTTTACAGTCTAAGTACAGGAGACGTGAATGAAATTACCACACGGAGTAATGATAATTGTGAAAAGTGCCGAGGAGAGGAAGTTCAGGTTTTCATGAGAATGCGTGTTGTGGGGGGGCTTGACCTCAGGAGAGGCCCTAGGAAAGCCTCCTAAGGAGGATGAGTCAGAATGGGAGGTGGGAAAAGCATCTGGGAAGAGGGAACAGCTGTGGCGAAGCTCAGAGGCAGCACGTGCGTGTGATTCCACTCACGTGCGATGTCCAGAGAGGGAGAGCCAGAGACACAGAGGTGGGTGGGTGGTGGCCTAGAAGCGGCTGGAATGGGAACGGGCTGCTCAGCGGGGGCAGGGTCTCCTTTTGGGGTGATGAACATGCTTGGGAAGCATGGGAGAGGGAGACAGGAGGGTCACAGGAAGAGATGTGAAGATGCTACGCCACTGGCTTGGAGGGTGGAGGGAGGGGCCCCGATCCCAGGAAAGCCGGAGGCCTCTAGGAGCTGAAAGACAAGGAGAAAGGTTATGCTCCCCGAGAGCCCTCAGGACCTGCTTGCACCTTGCTTTTAGCGCCATAAGGCCCGTGTGAGATAATTTGTGTTTTAAGCTATGAAGTTCATGGAAATTTATTACAATGGTGACAGGAAACTAATACAGAGGCCTCTTACATTAGTGCCCTCAGGCTCCCCCAGGGCACTTGCTCAAAATACGAATGCCCAGGCCTTACCCGCAGACCCTGCTAAGTCAGAATCTCCATGGCTGGAGCTTGATCTATTTTGTAAAAGCCTGCCCGGGGATCCATGTTCGGCCATCCTGCCAGCATCTTCTGACTGGCTGTGGAACCAATCTAGTAGGTGGGTCATGGAAGCGAGTTCATCTCCCAGCTCAGTGGCCTCACCTGCAAAGACGAGGCCGTCAATACCTGCCTTGCAGGTTGGATGTGAGGCCTGGAAGTGGCGAATGCCCGATACCTGTGCTCCACGGTGCTCTATAAATGGAAGGCATGGGGCTTCCCTGGTGGCGCAGTGGTTGAGAACCTGCCTGCTGATGCAGGGGACACGGGTTCGAGCCCTGGTCTGGGAGGATCCCACACGCCGCAGAGCGGCTGGGCCCGTGAGCCACAACTACTGAGCCTGCGCGTCTGGAGCCTGTGCTCCGCGACAAGAAAGGCCGCGATAGAGGCCCGCGCACCGCGATGAAGAGTGGCCCCTGCTTGCCACAACTAGAGAAAGCCCTCACACAGAAACGAAGACCCAACACAGCAAAAAAATAAATTAATAAACTCCTACCCCCAACGTCAAAAAAAATGACCTTCTTTGCAATGAAGAAAAAAAAAAAACTGGAAGCCATGCCCGCGACATTTCTGTGGCCCTGTCAAGGCAACTGGGTCAGGGTTCTGGTCACTGATGAAATGCCCTGGGCTTTGCTCTGCACTGAGATCGTGACCCAGGCTCTTGTGTTAAAAGATCTGACAGTTCTGACAGTGTTTTGTGAACCACCTTCACGTATCTCAGTGTATCCTATGGTTAGTGGACCAAGTTACCTTGTTTCCTCAGCCAGGGACGACATTGTACCCGAGGATTAAATGAAAGCTTAGCTCAACCACTGTCTGGACAGGTTACTCTCACTGTACCCAAACGGAGGCATCTTTTTAAAAAATGGGAATTTCGGCATCTGGCACCTTGGGGGATTGGTGGGATGTAGTGATGGCTGGTGAATCGAGCTTGAGCTGGGAAATGTTTACTGGCTCTCGGGGGTGGGGAGTAGGGGTGGCAAGCCAGTCTTGATTGGTAGCATTTGCCAGTTTGTGGCCCATTTCAGGCTGCCAGCAGAAAGGCACTGAGCACAGAGCTGGGGAGCGTGCGTTCAGAAACCAGCACGGCCGTGGGGCCTGTAAAGGGGTGGCCGGGGAGGCAGATTTGGGTTGTGACTTGGGAGTAGTCAAGAGTTTGAAACAAGATCCCGTGCGACAACCATCCCTCGTGTCCCCTCTTCCCGGTGTGCCCAAGCCCTCCTCGCGACCGAGTCCCTCAAAGCAAAGAGACGAGAGTGGCATTTTTCCTTCAGCGTTTATTGGCAGGCAGCATTGTTTGCTGGCAGGCTCCTGTTCATTTCATCGGAACGGTGGCATGTTCGAGACGTGGCAAGAGGGCCTTGAAGGCTGGGAGCGTTTCAGGCAGGAGTGGCAGGAGTGGCAGGAGTGTGGCGGTCTTGCTGCTGGGCGCTTACTGCCTTGCACACCTTATCGCGGTGTAGCGGCGGCAGCACACTGCGGAGAACGAGGGGGCGAGAGCAGACTTCAGCACGGGCTGAACCCCCAGCTCCCCCCCAGCTCCCCGGCCCCCACCCACGGAGCGGACCCCCTCACCTCTCCTCCGCTTCTGGCAGCATTGCTTCCTCCTGCTGCGATATCTTCGTCTCGGGCGGCGGCGGCGTCTGCTCTGGCTCTGGCTGCGGCAACATCTGTTTCTGGCCATGGTGATGGATGGATTCGGCCTGGATGCTCAGAGCAGGGGATACCGCCTTGGTTGAGCCAGCCAACCTGTGAGCAGGTGGAACTTTGTGGGCTGTAAACCAGGGGCTGACCCGCAGGCCTCTTATAGGCGTGGCGAGGTCCCTGGTCCCTGTGAAGTCACAGAGGCCTGGAATATGCATCACGTCCATATATGCATCATGTCCATATATGGGCATGTGGGAGGCCCTCGCTGAAGGAGGGCGGGGCCGTGATGCGTGTGGGCCTCCAGGTCATCAGCGGAGGGGAGACGAGGTGACTTCCCTGTAAGGACGCCCACTCGCTCCTTCAGTTCGTCAGTCCGTCAGTTTGCAAGACATCACTGAACACCTGCTATGTGCCAGATTCTGGCGAGGCCCCAGCACACAGTGATAAACGAGGCAGACGTGTTCCTGCCTAATAAACTTTACAGTCTAAGTACAGGAGACGTGAATGAAATTACCACACGGAGTAATGATAATTGTGAAAAGTGCCGAGGAGAGGAAGTTCAGGTTTTCATGAGAATGCGTGTTGTGGGGGGGCTTGACCTCAGGAGAGGCCCTAGGAAAGCCTCCTAAGGAGGATGAGTCAGAATGGGAGGTGGGAAAAGCATCTGGGAAGAGGGAACAGCTGTGGCGAAGCTCAGAGGCAGCACGTGCGTGTGATTCCACTCACGTGCGATGTCCAGAGAGGGAGAGCCAGAGACACAGAGGTGGGTGGGTGGTGGCCTAGAAGCGGCTGGAGTGGGAACGGGCTGCTCAGCGGGGGCAGGGTCTCCTTTTGGGGTGATGAACATGCTTGGGAAGCATGGGAGAGGGAGACAGGAGGGTCACAGGAAGAGATGTGAAGATGCTACGCCACTGGCTTGGAGGGTGGAGGGAGGGGCCCCGATCCCAGGAAAGCCGGAGGCCTCTAGGAGCTGAAAGACAAGGAGAAAGGTTATGCTCCCCGAGAGCCCTCAGGACCTGCTTGCACCTTGCTTTTAGCGCCATAAGGCCCGTGTGAGATAATTTGTGTTTTAAGCTATGAAGTTCATGGAAATTTATTACAATGGTGACAGGAAACTAATACAGAGGCCTCTTACATTAGTGCCCTCAGGCTCCCCCAGGGCACTTGCTCAAAATACGAATGCCCAGGCCTTACCCGCAGACCCTGCTAAGTCAGAATCTCCATGGCTGGAGCTTGATCTATTTTGTAAAAGCCTGCCCGGGGATCCATGTTCGGCCATCCTGCCAGCATCTTCTGACTGGCTGTGGAACCAATCTAGTAGGTGGGTCATGGAAGCGAGTTCATCTCCCAGCTCAGTGGCCTCACCTGCAAAGACGAGGCCGTCAATACCTGCCTTGCAGGTTGGATGTGAGGCCTGGAAGTGGCGAATGCCCGATACCTGTGCTCCACGGTGCTCTATAAATGGAAGGCATGGGGCTTCCCTGGTGGCGCAGTGGTTGAGAACCTGCCTGCTGATGCAGGGGACACGGGTTCGAGCCCTGGTCTGGGAGGATCCCACACGCCGCAGAGCGGCTGGGCCCGTGAGCCACAACTACTGAGCCTGCGCGTCTGGAGCCTGTGCTCCGCGACAAGAAAGGCCGCGATAGAGGCCCGCGCACCGCGATGAAGAGTGGCCCCTGCTTGCCACAACTAGAGAAAGCCCTCACACAGAAACGAAGACCCAACACAGCAAAAAAATAAATTAATAAACTCCTACCCCCAACGTCAAAAAAAATGACCTTCTTTGCAATGAAGAAAAAAAAAAAACTGGAAGCCATGCCCGCGACATTTCTGTGGCCCTGTCAAGGCAACTGGGTCAGGGTTCTGGTCACTGATGAAATGCCCTGGGCTTTGCTCTGCACTGAGATCGTGACCCAGGCTCTTGTGTTAAAAGATCTGACAGTTCTGACAGTGTTTTGTGAACCACCTTCACGTATCTCAGTGTATCCTATGGTTAGTGGACCAAGTTACCTTGTTTCCTCAGCCAGGGACGACATTGTACCCGAGGATTAAATGAAAGCTTAGCTCAACCACTGTCTGGACAGGTTACTCTCACTGTACCCAAACGGAGGCATCTTTTTAAAAAATGGGAATTTCGGCATCTGGCACCTTGGGGGATTGGTGGGATGTAGTGATGGCTGGTGAATCGAGCTTGAGCTGGGAAATGTTTACTGGCTCTCGGGGGTGGGGAGTAGGGGTGGCAAGCCAGTCTTGATTGGTAGCATTTGCCAGTTTGTGGCCCATTTCAGGCTGCCAGCAGAAAGGCACTGAGCACAGAGCTGGGGAGCGTGCGTTCAGAAACCAGCACGGCCGTGGGGCCTGTAAAGGGGTGGCCGGGGAGGCAGATTTGGGTTGTGACTTGGGAGTAGTCAAGAGTTTGAAACAAGATCCCGTGCGACAACCATCCCTCGTGTCCCCTCTTCCCGGTGTGCCCAAGCCCTCCTCGCGACCGAGTCCCTCAAAGCAAAGAGACGAGAGTGGCATTTTTCCTTCAGCGTTTATTGGCAGGCAGCACTGTTTGCTGGCAGGCTCCTGTTCATTTCATCGGAACGGTGGCATGTTCGAGACGTGGCAAGAGGGCCTTGAAGGCTGGGAGCGTTTCAGGCAGGAGTGGCAGGAGTGGCAGGAGTGTGGCGGTCTTGCTGCTGGGCGCTTACTGCCTTGCACACCTTATCGCGGTGTAGCGGCGGCAGCACACTGCGGAGAACGAGGGGGCGAGAGCAGACTTCAGCACGGGCTGAACCCCCAGCTCCCCCCCAGCTCCCCGGCCCCCACCCACGGAGCGGACCCCCTCACCTCTCCTCCGCTTCTGGCAGCATTGCTTCCTCCTGCTGCGATATCTTCGTCTCGGGCGGCGGCGTCTGCTCTGGCTCTGGCTGCGGCAACATCTGTTTCTGGCCATGGTGATGGATGGATTCGGCCTGGATGCTCAGAGCAGGGGATACCGCCTTGGTTGAGCCAGCCAACCTGTGAGCAGGTGGAACTTTGTGGGCTGTAAACCAGGGGCTGACCCGCAGGCCTCTTATAGGCGTGGCGAGGTCCCTGGTCCCTGTGAAGTCACAGAGGCCTGGAATATGCATCATGTCCATATATGCATCATGTCCATATATGGGCATGTGGGAGGCCCTCGCTGAAGGAGGGCGGGGCCGTGATGCGTGTGGGCCTCCAGGTCATCAGCGGAGGGGAGACGAGGTGACTTCCCTGTAAGGACGCCCACTCGCTCCTTCAGTTCGTCAGTCCGTCAGTTTGCAAGACATCACTGAACACCTGCTATGTGCCAGATTCTGGCGAGGCCCCAGCACACAGTGATAAACGAGGCAGACGTGTTCCTGCCTAATAAACTTTACAGTCTAAGTACAGGAGACGTGAATGAAATTACCACACGGAGTAATGATAATTGTGAAAAGTGCCGAGGAGAGGAAGTTCAGGTTTTCATGAGAATGCGTGTTGTGGGGGGGCTTGACCTCAGGAGAGGCCCTAGGAAAGCCTCCTAAGGAGGATGAGTCAGAATGGGAGGTGGGAAAAGCATCTGGGAAGAGGGAACAGCTGTGGCGAAGCTCAGAGGCAGCACGTGCGTGTGATTCCACTCACGTGCAATGTCCAGAGAGGGAGAGCCAGAGACACAGAGGTGGGTGGGTGGTGGCCTAGAAGCGGCTGGAATGGGAACGGGCTGCTCAGCGGGGGCAGGGTCTCCTTTTGGGGTGATGAACATGCTTGGGAAGCATGGGAGAGGGAGACAGGAGGGTCACAGGAAGAGATGTGAAGATGCTACGCCACTGGCTTGGAGGGTGGAGGGAGGGGCCCCGATCCCAGGAAAGCCGGAGGCCTCTAGGAGCTGAAAGACAAGGAGAAAGGTTATGCTCCCCGAGAGCCCTCAGGACCTGCTTGCACCTTGCTTTTAGCGCCATAAGGCCCGTGTGAGATAATTTGTGTTTTAAGCTATGAAGTTCATGGAAATTTATTACAATGGTGACAGGAAACTAATACAGAGGCCTCTTACATTAGTGCCCTCAGGCTCCCCCAGGGCACTTGCTCAAAATACGAATGCCCAGGCCTTACCCGCAGACCCTGCTAAGTCAGAATCTCCATGGCTGGAGCTTGATCTATTTTGTAAAAGCCTGCCCGGGGATCCATGTTCGGCCATCCTGCCAGCATCTTCTGACTGGCTGTGGAACCAATCTAGTAGGTGGGTCATGGAAGCGAGTTCATCTCCCAGCTCAGTGGCCTCACCTGCAAAGACGAGGCCGTCAATACCTGCCTTGCAGGTTGGATGTGAGGCCTGGAAGTGGCGAATGCCCGATACCTGTGCTCCACGGTGCTCTATAAATGGAAGGCATGGGGCTTCCCTGGTGGCGCAGTGGTTGAGAACCTGCCTGCTGATGCAGGGGACACGGGTTCGAGCCCTGGTCTGGGAGGATCCCACACGCCGCAGAGCGGCTGGGCCCGTGAGCCACAACTACTGAGCCTGCGCGTCTGGAGCCTGTGCTCCGCGACAAGAAAGGCCGCGATAGAGGCCCGCGCACCGCGATGAAGAGTGGCCCCTGCTTGCCACAACTAGAGAAAGCCCTCACACAGAAACGAAGACCCAACACAGCAAAAAAATAAATTAATAAACTCCTACCCCCAACGTCAAAAAAAATGACCTTCTTTGCAATGAAGAAAAAAAAAAAACTGGAAGCCATGCCCGCGACATTTCTGTGGCCCTGTCAAGGCAACTGGGTCAGGGTTCTGGTCACTGATGAAATGCCCTGGGCTTTGCTCTGCACTGAGATCGTGACCCAGGCTCTTGTGTTAAAAGATCTGACAGTTCTGACAGTGTTTTGTGAACCACCTTCACGTATCTCAGTGTATCCTATGGTTAGTGGACCAAGTTACCTTGTTTCCTCAGCCAGGGACGACATTGTACCCGAGGATTAAATGAAAGCTTAGCTCAACCACTGTCTGGACAGGT
The DNA here is from genome assembly GCF_964341445.2 of Mesoplodon mirus. Classification (NCBI taxonomy): domain Eukaryota; kingdom Metazoa; phylum Chordata; class Mammalia; order Artiodactyla; family Ziphiidae; genus Mesoplodon; species Mesoplodon mirus. Next base: position 72,546 of record NW_028294803.1, on the reverse strand, counting down.
TACTCTCACTGTACCCAAACGGAGGCATCTTTTTAAAAAATGGGAATTTCGGCATCTGGCACCTTGGGGGATTGGTGGGATGTAGTGATGGCTGGTGAATCGAGCTTGAGCTGGGAAATGTTTACTGGCTCTCGGGGGTGGGGAGTAGGGGTGGCAAGCCAGTCTTGATTGGTAGCATTTGCCAGTTTGTGGCCCATTTCAGGCTGCCAGCAGAAAGGCACTGAGCACAGAGCTGGGGAGCGTGCGTTCAGAAACCAGCACGGCCGTGGGGCCTGTAAAGGGGTGGCCGGGGAGGCAGATTTGGGTTGTGACTTGGGAGTAGTCAAGAGTTTGAAACAAGATCCCGTGCGACAACCATCCCTCGTGTCCCCTCTTCCCGGTGTGCCCAAGCCCTCCTCGCGACCGAGTCCCTCAAAGCAAAGAGACGAGAGTGGCATTTTTCCTTCAGCGTTTATTGGCAGGCAGCATTGTTTGCTGGCAGGCTCCTGTTCATTTCATCGGAACGGTGGCATGTTCGAGACGTGGCAAGAGGGCCTTGAAGGCTGGGAGCGTTTCAGGCAGGAGTGGCAGGAGTGGCAGGAGTGTGGCGGTCTTGCTGCTGGGCGCTTACTGCCTTGCACACCTTATCGCGGTGTAGCGGCGGCAGCACACTGCGGAGAACGAGGGGGCGAGAGCAGACTTCAGCACGGGCTGAACCCCCAGCTCCCCCCCAGCTCCCCGGCCCCCACCCACGGAGCGGACCCCCTCACCTCTCCTCCGCTTCTGGCAGCATTGCTTCCTCCTGCTGCGATATCTTCGTCTCGGGCGGCGGCGGCGTCTGCTCTGGCTCTGGCTGCGGCAACATCTGTTTCTGGCCATGGTGATGGATGGATTCGGCCTGGATGCTCAGAGCAGGGGATACCGCCTTGGTTGAGCCAGCCAACCTGTGAGCAGGTGGAACTTTGTGGGCTGTAAACCAGGGGCTGACCCGCAGGCCTCTTATAGGCGTGGCGAGGTCCCTGGTCCCTGTGAAGTCACAGAGGCCTGGAATATGCATCACGTCCATATATGCATCATGTCCATATATGGGCATGTGGGAGGCCCTCGCTGAAGGAGGGCGGGGCCGTGATGCGTGTGGGCCTCCAGGTCATCAGCGGAGGGGAGACGAGGTGACTTCCCTGTAAGGACGCCCACTCGCTCCTTCAGTTCGTCAGTCCGTCAGTTTGCAAGACATCACTGAACACCTGCTATGTGCCAGATTCTGGCGAGGCCCCAGCACACAGTGATAAACGAGGCAGACGTGTTCCTGCCTAATAAACTTTACAGTCTAAGTACAGGAGACGTGAATGAAATTACCACACGGAGTAATGATAATTGTGAAAAGTGCCGAGGAGAGGAAGTTCAGGTTTTCATGAGAATGCGTGTTGTGGGGGGGCTTGACCTCAGGAGAGGCCCTAGGAAAGCCTCCTAAGGAGGATGAGTCAGAATGGGAGGTGGGAAAAGCATCTGGGAAGAGGGAACAGCTGTGGCGAAGCTCAGAGGCAGCACGTGCGTGTGATTCCACTCACGTGCGATGTCCAGAGAGGGAGAGCCAGAGACACAGAGGTGGGTGGGTGGTGGCCTAGAAGCGGCTGGAATGGGAACGGGCTGCTCAGCGGGGGCAGGGTCTCCTTTTGGGGTGATGAACATGCTTGGGAAGCATGGGAGAGGGAGACAGGAGGGTCACAGGAAGAGATGTGAAGATGCTACGCCACTGGCTTGGAGGGTGGAGGGAGGGGCCCCGATCCCAGGAAAGCCGGAGGCCTCTAGGAGCTGAAAGACAAGGAGAAAGGTTATGCTCCCCGAGAGCCCTCAGGACCTGCTTGCACCTTGCTTTTAGCGCCATAAGGCCCGTGTGAGATAATTTGTGTTTTAAGCTATGAAGTTCATGGAAATTTATTACAATGGTGACAGGAAACTAATACAGAGGCCTCTTACATTAGTGCCCTCAGGCTCCCCCAGGGCACTTGCTCAAAATACGAATGCCCAGGCCTTACCCGCAGACCCTGCTAAGTCAGAATCTCCATGGCTGGAGCTTGATCTATTTTGTAAAAGCCTGCCCGGGGATCCATGTTCGGCCATCCTGCCAGCATCTTCTGACTGGCTGTGGAACCAATCTAGTAGGTGGGTCATGGAAGCGAGTTCATCTCCCAGCTCAGTGGCCTCACCTGCAAAGACGAGGCCGTCAATACCTGCCTTGCAGGTTGGATGTGAGGCCTGGAAGTGGCGAATGCCCGATACCTGTGCTCCACGGTGCTCTATAAATGGAAGGCATGGGGCTTCCCTGGTGGCGCAGTGGTTGAGAACCTGCCTGCTGATGCAGGGGACACGGGTTCGAGCCCTGGTCTGGGAGGATCCCACACGCCGCAGAGCGGCTGGGCCCGTGAGCCACAACTACTGAGCCTGCGCGTCTGGAGCCTGTGCTCCGCGACAAGAAAGGCCGCGATAGAGGCCCGCGCACCGCGATGAAGAGTGGCCCCTGCTTGCCACAACTAGAGAAAGCCCTCACACAGAAACGAAGACCCAACACAGCAAAAAAATAAATTAATAAACTCCTACCCCCAACGTCAAAAAAAATGACCTTCTTTGCAATGAAGAAAAAAAAAAAACTGGAAGCCATGCCCGCGACATTTCTGTGGCCCTGTCAAGGCAACTGGGTCAGGGTTCTGGTCACTGATGAAATGCCCTGGGCTTTGCTCTGCACTGAGATCGTGACCCAGGCTCTTGTGTTAAAAGATCTGACAGTTCTGACAGTGTTTTGTGAACCACCTTCACGTATCTCAGTGTATCCTATGGTTAGTGGACCAAGTTACCTTGTTTCCTCAGCCAGGGACGACATTGTACCCGAGGATTAAATGAAAGCTTAGCTCAACCACTGTCTGGACAGGTTACTCTCACTGTACCCAAACGGAGGCATCTTTTTAAAAAATGGGAATTTCGGCATCTGGCACCTTGGGGGATTGGTGGGATGTAGTGATGGCTGGTGAATCGAGCTTGAGCTGGGAAATGTTTACTGGCTCTCGGGGGTGGGGAGTAGGGGTGGCAAGCCAGTCTTGATTGGTAGCATTTGCCAGTTTGTGGCCCATTTCAGGCTGCCAGCAGAAAGGCACTGAGCACAGAGCTGGGGAGCGTGCGTTCAGAAACCAGCACGGCCGTGGGGCCTGTAAAGGGGTGGCCGGGGAGGCAGATTTGGGTTGTGACTTGGGAGTAGTCAAGAGTTTGAAACAAGATCCCGTGCGACAACCATCCCTCGTGTCCCCTCTTCCCGGTGTGCCCAAGCCCTCCTCGCGACCGAGTCCCTCAAAGCAAAGAGACGAGAGTGGCATTTTTCCTTCAGCGTTTATTGGCAGGCAGCATTGTTTGCTGGCAGGCTCCTGTTCATTTCATCGGAACGGTGGCATGTTCGAGACGTGGCAAGAGGGCCTTGAAGGCTGGGAGCGTTTCAGGCAGGAGTGGCAGGAGTGGCAGGAGTGTGGCGGTCTTGCTGCTGGGCGCTTACTGCCTTGCACACCTTATCGCGGTGTAGCGGCGGCAGCACACTGCGGAGAACGAGGGGGCGAGAGCAGACTTCAGCACGGGCTGAACCCCCAGCTCCCCCCCAGCTCCCCGGCCCCCACCCACGGAGCGGACCCCCTCACCTCTCCTCCGCTTCTGGCAGCATTGCTTCCTCCTGCTGCGATATCTTCGTCTCGGGCGGCGGCGGCGTCTGCTCTGGCTCTGGCTGCGGCAACATCTGTTTCTGGCCATGGTGATGGATGGATTCGGCCTGGATGCTCAGAGCAGGGGATACCGCCTTGGTTGAGCCAGCCAACCTGTGAGCAGGTGGAACTTTGTGGGCTGTAAACCAGGGGCTGACCCGCAGGCCTCTTATAGGCGTGGCGAGGTCCCTGGTCCCTGTGAAGTCACAGAGGCCTGGAATATGCATCACGTCCATATATGCATCATGTCCATATATGGGCATGTGGGAGGCCCTCGCTGAAGGAGGGCGGGGCCGTGATGCGTGTGGGCCTCCAGGTCATCAGCGGAGGGGAGACGAGGTGACTTCCCTGTAAGGACGCCCACTCGCTCCTTCAGTTCGTCAGTCCGTCAGTTTGCAAGACATCACTGAACACCTGCTATGTGCCAGATTCTGGCGAGGCCCCAGCACACAGTGATAAACGAGGCAGACGTGTTCCTGCCTAATAAACTTTACAGTCTAAGTACAGGAGACGTGAATGAAATTACCACACGGAGTAATGATAATTGTGAAAAGTGCCGAGGAGAGGAAGTTCAGGTTTTCATGAGAATGCGTGTTGTGGGGGGGCTTGACCTCAGGAGAGGCCCTAGGAAAGCCTCCTAAGGAGGATGAGTCAGAATGGGAGGTGGGAAAAGCATCTGGGAAGAGGGAACAGCTGTGGCGAAGCTCAGAGGCAGCACGTGCGTGTGATTCCACTCACGTGCGATGTCCAGAGAGGGAGAGCCAGAGACACAGAGGTGGGTGGGTGGTGGCCTAGAAGCGGCTGGAGTGGGAACGGGCTGCTCAGCGGGGGCAGGGTCTCCTTTTGGGGTGATGAACATGCTTGGGAAGCATGGGAGAGGGAGACAGGAGGGTCACAGGAAGAGATGTGAAGATGCTACGCCACTGGCTTGGAGGGTGGAGGGAGGGGCCCCGATCCCAGGAAAGCCGGAGGCCTCTAGGAGCTGAAAGACAAGGAGAAAGGTTATGCTCCCCGAGAGCCCTCAGGACCTGCTTGCACCTTGCTTTTAGCGCCATAAGGCCCGTGTGAGATAATTTGTGTTTTAAGCTATGAAGTTCATGGAAATTTATTACAATGGTGACAGGAAACTAATACAGAGGCCTCTTACATTAGTGCCCTCAGGCTCCCCCAGGGCACTTGCTCAAAATACGAATGCCCAGGCCTTACCCGCAGACCCTGCTAAGTCAGAATCTCCATGGCTGGAGCTTGATCTATTTTGTAAAAGCCTGCCCGGGGATCCATGTTCGGCCATCCTGCCAGCATCTTCTGACTGGCTGTGGAACCAATCTAGTAGGTGGGTCATGGAAGCGAGTTCATCTCCCAGCTCAGTGGCCTCACCTGCAAAGACGAGGCCGTCAATACCTGCCTTGCAGGTTGGATGTGAGGCCTGGAAGTGGCGAATGCCCGATACCTGTGCTCCACGGTGCTCTATAAATGGAAGGCATGGGGCTTCCCTGGTGGCGCAGTGGTTGAGAACCTGCCTGCTGATGCAGGGGACACGGGTTCGAGCCCTGGTCTGGGAGGATCCCACACGCCGCAGAGCGGCTGGGCCCGTGAGCCACAACTACTGAGCCTGCGCGTCTGGAGCCTGTGCTCCGCGACAAGAAAGGCCGCGATAGAGGCCCGCGCACCGCGATGAAGAGTGGCCCCTGCTTGCCACAACTAGAGAAAGCCCTCACACAGAAACGAAGACCCAACACAGCAAAAAAATAAATTAATAAACTCCTACCCCCAACGTCAAAAAAAATGACCTTCTTTGCAATGAAGAAAAAAAAAAAACTGGAAGCCATGCCCGCGACATTTCTGTGGCCCTGTCAAGGCAACTGGGTCAGGGTTCTGGTCACTGATGAAATGCCCTGGGCTTTGCTCTGCACTGAGATCGTGACCCAGGCTCTTGTGTTAAAAGATCTGACAGTTCTGACAGTGTTTTGTGAACCACCTTCACGTATCTCAGTGTATCCTATGGTTAGTGGACCAAGTTACCTTGTTTCCTCAGCCAGGGACGACATTGTACCCGAGGATTAAATGAAAGCTTAGCTCAACCACTGTCTGGACAGGTTACTCTCACTGTACCCAAACGGAGGCATCTTTTTAAAAAATGGGAATTTCGGCATCTGGCACCTTGGGGGATTGGTGGGATGTAGTGATGGCTGGTGAATCGAGCTTGAGCTGGGAAATGTTTACTGGCTCTCGGGGGTGGGGAGTAGGGGTGGCAAGCCAGTCTTGATTGGTAGCATTTGCCAGTTTGTGGCCCATTTCAGGCTGCCAGCAGAAAGGCACTGAGCACAGAGCTGGGGAGCGTGCGTTCAGAAACCAGCACGGCCGTGGGGCCTGTAAAGGGGTGGCCGGGGAGGCAGATTTGGGTTGTGACTTGGGAGTAGTCAAGAGTTTGAAACAAGATCCCGTGCGACAACCATCCCTCGTGTCCCCTCTTCCCGGTGTGCCCAAGCCCTCCTCGCGACCGAGTCCCTCAAAGCAAAGAGACGAGAGTGGCATTTTTCCTTCAGCGTTTATTGGCAGGCAGCACTGTTTGCTGGCAGGCTCCTGTTCATTTCATCGGAACGGTGGCATGTTCGAGACGTGGCAAGAGGGCCTTGAAGGCTGGGAGCGTTTCAGGCAGGAGTGGCAGGAGTGGCAGGAGTGTGGCGGTCTTGCTGCTGGGCGCTTACTGCCTTGCACACCTTATCGCGGTGTAGCGGCGGCAGCACACTGCGGAGAACGAGGGGGCGAGAGCAGACTTCAGCACGGGCTGAACCCCCAGCTCCCCCCCAGCTCCCCGGCCCCCACCCACGGAGCGGACCCCCTCACCTCTCCTCCGCTTCTGGCAGCATTGCTTCCTCCTGCTGCGATATCTTCGTCTCGGGCGGCGGCGTCTGCTCTGGCTCTGGCTGCGGCAACATCTGTTTCTGGCCATGGTGATGGATGGATTCGGCCTGGATGCTCAGAGCAGGGGATACCGCCTTGGTTGAGCCAGCCAACCTGTGAGCAGGTGGAACTTTGTGGGCTGTAAACCAGGGGCTGACCCGCAGGCCTCTTATAGGCGTGGCGAGGTCCCTGGTCCCTGTGAAGTCACAGAGGCCTGGAATATGCATCATGTCCATATATGCATCATGTCCATATATGGGCATGTGGGAGGCCCTCGCTGAAGGAGGGCGGGGCCGTGATGCGTGTGGGCCTCCAGGTCATCAGCGGAGGGGAGACGAGGTGACTTCCCTGTAAGGACGCCCACTCGCTCCTTCAGTTCGTCAGTCCGTCAGTTTGCAAGACATCACTGAACACCTGCTATGTGCCAGATTCTGGCGAGGCCCCAGCACACAGTGATAAACGAGGCAGACGTGTTCCTGCCTAATAAACTTTACAGTCTAAGTACAGGAGACGTGAATGAAATTACCACACGGAGTAATGATAATTGTGAAAAGTGCCGAGGAGAGGAAGTTCAGGTTTTCATGAGAATGCGTGTTGTGGGGGGGCTTGACCTCAGGAGAGGCCCTAGGAAAGCCTCCTAAGGAGGATGAGTCAGAATGGGAGGTGGGAAAAGCATCTGGGAAGAGGGAACAGCTGTGGCGAAGCTCAGAGGCAGCACGTGCGTGTGATTCCACTCACGTGCAATGTCCAGAGAGGGAGAGCCAGAGACACAGAGGTGGGTGGGTGGTGGCCTAGAAGCGGCTGGAATGGGAACGGGCTGCTCAGCGGGGGCAGGGTCTCCTTTTGGGGTGATGAACATGCTTGGGAAGCATGGGAGAGGGAGACAGGAGGGTCACAGGAAGAGATGTGAAGATGCTACGCCACTGGCTTGGAGGGTGGAGGGAGGGGCCCCGATCCCAGGAAAGCCGGAGGCCTCTAGGAGCTGAAAGACAAGGAGAAAGGTTATGCTCCCCGAGAGCCTTCAGGACCTGCTTGCACCTTGCTTTTAGCGCCATAAGGCCCGTGTGAGATAATTTGTGTTTTAAGCTATGAAGTTCATGGAAATTTATTACAATGGTGACAGGAAACTAATACAGAGGCCTCTTACATTAGTGCCCTCAGGCTCCCCCAGGGCACTTGCTCAAAATACGAATGCCCAGGCCTTACCCGCAGACCCTGCTAAGTCAGAATCTCCATGGCTGGAGCTTGATCTATTTTGTAAAAGCCTGCCCGGGGATCCATGTTCGGCCATCCTGCCAGCATCTTCTGACTGGCTGTGGAACCAATCTAGTAGGTGGGTCATGGAAGCGAGTTCATCTCCCAGCTCAGTGGCCTCACCTGCAAAGACGAGGCCGTCAATACCTGCCTTGCAGGTTGGATGTGAGGCCTGGAAGTGGCGAATGCCCGATACCTGTGCTCCACGGTGCTCTATAAATGGAAGGCATGGGGCTTCCCTGGTGGCGCAGTGGTTGAGAACCTGCCTGCTGATGCAGGGGACACGGGTTCGAGCCCTGGTCTGGGAGGATCCCACACGCCGCAGAGCGGCTGGGCCCGTGAGCCACAACTACTGAGCCTGCGCGTCTGGAGCCTGTGCTCCGCGACAAGAAAGGCCGCGATAGAGGCCCGCGCACCGCGATGAAGAGTGGCCCCTGCTTGCCACAACTAGAGAAAGCCCTCACACAGAAACGAAGACCCAACACAGCAAAAAAATAAATTAATAAACTCCTACCCCCAACGTCAAAAAAAATGACCTTCTTTGCAATGAAGAAAAAAAAAAAACTGGAAGCCATGCCCGCGACATTTCTGTGGCCCTGTCAAGGCAACTGGGTCAGGGTTCTGGTCACTGATGAAATGCCCTGGGCTTTGCTCTGCACTGAGATCGTGACCCAGGCTCTTGTGTTAAAAGATCTGACAGTTCTGACAGTGTTTTGTGAACCACCTTCACGTATCTCAGTGTATCCTATGGTTAGTGGACCAAGTTACCTTGTTTCCTCAGCCAGGGACGACATTGTACCCGAGGATTAAATGAAAGCTTAGCTCAACCACTGTCTGGACAGGTTACTCTCACTGTACCCAAACGGAGGCATCTTTTTAAAAAATGGGAATTTCGGCATCTGGCACCTTGGGGGATTGGTGGGATGTAGTGATGGCTGGTGAATCGAGCTTGAGCTGGGAAATGTTTACTGGCTCTCGGGGGTGGGGAGTAGGGGTGGCAAGCCAGTCTTGATTGGTAGCATTTGCCAGTTTGTGGCCCATTTCAGGCTGCCAGCAGAAAGGCACTGAGCACAGAGCTGGGGAGCGTGCGTTCAGAAACCAGCACGGCCGTGGGGCCTGTAAAGGGGTGGCCGGGGAGGCAGATTTGGGTTGTGACTTGGGAGTAGTCAAGAGTTTGAAACAAGATCCCGTGCGACAACCATCCCTCGTGTCCCCTCTTCCCGGTGTGCCCAAGCCCTCCTCGCGACCGAGTCCCTCAAAGCAAAGAGACGAGAGTGGCATTTTTCCTTCAGCGTTTATTGGCAGGCAGCATTGTTTGCTGGCAGGCTCCTGTTCATTTCATCGGAACGGTGGCATGTTCGAGACGTGGCAAGAGGGCCTTGAAGGCTGGGAGCGTTTCAGGCAGGAGTGGCAGGAGTGGCAGGAGTGTGGCGGTCTTGCTGCTGGGCGCTTACTGCCTTGCACACCTTATCGCGGTGTAGCGGCGGCAGCACACTGCGGAGAACGAGGGGGCGAGAGCAGACTTCAGCACGGGCTGAACCCCCAGCTCCCCCCCAGCTCCCCGGCCCCCACCCACGGAGCGGACCCCCTCACCTCTCCTCCGCTTCTGGCAGCATTGCTTCCTCCTGCTGCGATATCTTCGTCTCGGGCGGCGGCGGCGTCTGCTCTGGCTCTGGCTGCGGCAACATCTGTTTCTGGCCATGGTGATGGATGGATTCGGCCTGGATGCTCAGAGCAGGGGATACCGCCTTGGTTGAGCCAGCCAACCTGTGAGCAGGTGGAACTTTGTGGGCTGTAAACCAGGGGCTGACCCGCAGGCCTCTTATAGGCGTGGCGAGGTCCCTGGTCCCTGTGAAGTCACAGAGGCCTGGAATATGCATCACGTCCATATATGCATCATGTCCATATATGGGCATGTGGGAGGCCCTCGCTGAAGGAGGGCGGGGCCGTGATGCGTGTGGGCCTCCAGGTCATCAGCGGAGGGGAGACGAGGTGACTTCCCTGTAAGGACGCCCACTCGCTCCTTCAGTTCGTCAGTCCGTCAGTTTGCAAGACATCACTGAACACCTGCTATGTGCCAGATTCTGGCGAGGCCCCAGCACACAGTGATAAACGAGGCAGACGTGTTCCTGCCTAATAAACTTTACAGTCTAAGTACAGGAGACGTGAATGAAATTACCACACGGAGTAATGATAATTGTGAAAAGTGCCGAGGAGAGGAAGTTCAGGTTTTCATGAGAATGCGTGTTGTGGGGGGGCTTGACCTCAGGAGAGGCCCTAGGAAAGCCTCCTAAGGAGGATGAGTCAGAATGGGAGGTGGGAAAAGCATCTGGGAAGAGGGAACAGCTGTGGCGAAGCTCAGAGGCAGCACGTGCGTGTGATTCCACTCACGTGCGATGTCCAGAGAGGGAGAGCCAGAGACACAGAGGTGGGTGGGTGGTGGCCTAGAAGCGGCTGGAGTGGGAACGGGCTGCTCAGCGGGGGCAGGGTCTCCTTTTGGGGTGATGAACATGCTTGGGAAGCATGGGAGAGGGAGACAGGAGGGTCACAGGAAGAGATGTGAAGATGCTACGCCACTGGCTTGGAGGGTGGAGGGAGGGGCCCCGATCCCAGGAAAGCCGGAGGCCTCTAGGAGCTGAAAGACAAGGAGAAAGGTTATGCTCCCCGAGAGCCCTCAGGACCTGCTTGCACCTTGCTTTTAGCGCCATAAGGCCCGTGTGAGATAATTTGTGTTTTAAGCTATGAAGTTCATGGAAATTTATTACAATGGTGACAGGAAACTAATACAGAGGCCTCTTACATTAGTGCCCTCAGGCTCCCCCAGGGCACTTGCTCAAAATACGAATGCCCAGGCCTTACCCGCAGACCCTGCTAAGTCAGAATCTCCATGGCTGGAGCTTGATCTATTTTGTAAAAGCCTGCCCGGGGATCCATGTTCGGCCATCCTGCCAGCATCTTCTGACTGGCTGTGGAACCAATCTAGTAGGTGGGTCATGGAAGCGAGTTCATCTCCCAGCTCAGTGGCCTCACCTGCAAAGACGAGGCCGTCAATACCTGCCTTGCAGGTTGGATGTGAGGCCTGGAAGTGGCGAATGCCCGATACCTGTGCTCCACGGTGCTCTATAAATGGAAGGCATGGGGCTTCCCTGGTGGCGCAGTGGTTGAGAACCTGCCTGCTGATGCAGGGGACACGGGTTCGAGCCCTGGTCTGGGAGGATCCCACACGCCGCAGAGCGGCTGGGCCCGTGAGCCACAACTACTGAGCCTGCGCGTCTGGAGCCTGTGCTCCGCGACAAGAAAGGCCGCGATAGAGGCCCGCGCACCGCGATGAAGAGTGGCCCCTGCTTGCCACAACTAGAGAAAGCCCTCACACAGAAACGAAGACCCAACACAGCAAAAAAATAAATTAATAAACTCCTACCCCCAACGTCAAAAAAAATGACCTTCTTTGCAATGAAGAAAAAAAAAAAACTGGAAGCCATGCCCGCGACATTTCTGTGGCCCTGTCAAGGCAACTGGGTCAGGGTTCTGGTCACTGATGAAATGCCCTGGGCTTTGCTCTGCACTGAGATCGTGACCCAGGCTCTTGTGTTAAAAGATCTGACAGTTCTGACAGTGTTTTGTGAACCACCTTCACGTATCTCAGTGTATCCTATGGTTAGTGGACCAAGTTACCTTGTTTCCTCAGCCAGGGACGACATTGTACCCGAGGATTAAATGAAAGCTTAGCTCAACCACTGTCTGGACAGGTTACTCTCACTGTACCCAAACGGAGGCATCTTTTTAAAAAATGGGAATTTCGGCATCTGGCACCTTGGGGGATTGGTGGGATGTAGTGATGGCTGGTGAATCGAGCTTGAGCTGGGAAATGTTTACTGGCTCTCGGGGGTGGGGAGTAGGGGTGGCAAGCCAGTCTTGATTGGTAGCATTTGCCAGTTTGTGGCCCATTTCAGGCTGCCAGCAGAAAGGCACTGAGCACAGAGCTGGGGAGCGTGCGTTCAGAAACCAGCACGGCCGTGGGGCCTGTAAAGGGGTGGCCGGGGAGGCAGATTTGGGTTGTGACTTGGGAGTAGTCAAGAGTTTGAAACAAGATCCCGTGCGACAACCATCCCTCGTGTCCCCTCTTCCCGGTGTGCCCAAGCCCTCCTCGCGACCGAGTCCCTCAAAGCAAAGAGACGAGAGTGGCATTTTTCCTTCAGCGTTTATTGGCAGGCAGCACTGTTTGCTGGCAGGCTCCTGTTCATTTCATCGGAACGGTGGCATGTTCGAGACGTGGCAAGAGGGCCTTGAAGGCTGGGAGCGTTTCAGGCAGGAGTGGCAGGAGTGGCAGGAGTGTGGCGGTCTTGCTGCTGGGCGCTTACTGCCTTGCACACCTTATCGCGGTGTAGCGGCGGCAGCACACTGCGGAGAACGAGGGGGCGAGAGCAGACTTCAGCACGGGCTGAACCCCCAGCTCCCCCCCAGCTCCCCGGCCCCCACCCACGGAGCGGACCCCCTCACCTCTCCTCCGCTTCTGGCAGCATTGCTTCCTCCTGCTGCGATATCTTCGTCTCGGGCGGCGGCGTCTGCTCTGGCTCTGGCTGCGGCAACATCTGTTTCTGGCCATGGTGATGGATGGATTCGGCCTGGATGCTCAGAGCAGGGGATACCGCCTTGGTTGAGCCAGCCAACCTGTGAGCAGGTGGAACTTTGTGGGCTGTAAACCAGGGGCTGACCCGCAGGCCTCTTATAGGCGTGGCGAGGTCCCTGGTCCCTGTGAAGTCACAGAGGCCTGGAATATGCATCATGTCCATATATGCATCATGTCCATATATGGGCATGTGGGAGGCCCTCGCTGAAGGAGGGCGGGGCCGTGATGCGTGTGGGCCTCCAGGTCATCAGCGGAGGGGAGACGAGGTGACTTCCCTGTAAGGACGCCCACTCGCTCCTTCAGTTCGTCAGTCCGTCAGTTTGCAAGACATCACTGAACACCTGCTATGTGCCAGATTCTGGCGAGGCCCCAGCACACAGTGATAAACGAGGCAGACGTGTTCCTGCCTAATAAACTTTACAGTCTAAGTACAGGAGACGTGAATGAAATTACCACACGGAGTAATGATAATTGTGAAAAGTGCCGAGGAGAGGAAGTTCAGGTTTTCATGAGAATGCGTGTTGTGGGGGGGCTTGACCTCAGGAGAGGCCCTAGGAAAGCCTCCTAAGGAGGATGAGTCAGAATGGGAGGTGGGAAAAGCATCTGGGAAGAGGGAACAGCTGTGGCGAAGCTCAGAGGCAGCACGTGCGTGTGATTCCACTCACGTGCAATGTCCAGAGAGGGAGAGCCAGAGACACAGAGGTGGGTGGGTGGTGGCCTAGAAGCGGCTGGAATGGGAACGGGCTGCTCAGCGGGGGCAGGGTCTCCTTTTGGGGTGATGAACATGCTTGGGAAGCATGGGAGAGGGAGACAGGAGGGTCACAGGAAGAGATGTGAAGATGCTACGCCACTGGCTTGGAGGGTGGAGGGAGGGGCCCCGATCCCAGGAAAGCCGGAGGCCTCTAGGAGCTGAAAGACAAGGAGAAAGGTTATGCTCCCCGAGAGCCTTCAGGACCTGCTTGCACCTTGCTTTTAGCGCCATAAGGCCCGTGTGAGATAATTTGTGTTTTAAGCTATGAAGTTCATGGAAATTTATTACAATGGTGACAGGAAACTAATACAGAGGCCTCTTACATTAGTGCCCTCAGGCTCCCCCAGGGCACTTGCTCAAAATACGAATGCCCAGGCCTTACCCGCAGACCCTGCTAAGTCAGAATCTCCATGGCTGGAGCTTGATCTATTTTGTAAAAGCCTGCCCGGGGATCCATGTTCGGCCATCCTGCCAGCATCTTCTGACTGGCTGTGGAACCAATCTAGTAGGTGGGTCATGGAAGCGAGTTCATCTCCCAGCTCAGTGGCCTCACCTGCAAAGACGAGGCCGTCAATACCTGCCTTGCAGGTTGGATGTGAGGCCTGGAAGTGGCGAATGCCCGATACCTGTGCTCCACGGTGCTCTATAAATGGAAGGCATGGGGCTTCCCTGGTGGCGCAGTGGTTGAGAACCTGCCTGCTGATGCAGGGGACACGGGTTCGAGCCCTGGTCTGGGAGGATCCCACACGCCGCAGAGCGGCTGGGCCCGTGAGCCACAACTACTGAGCCTGCGCGTCTGGAGCCTGTGCTCCGCGACAAGAAAGGCCGCGATAGAGGCCCGCGCACCGCGATGAAGAGTGGCCCCTGCTTGCCACAACTAGAGAAAGCCCTCACACAGAAACGAAGACCCAACACAGCAAAAAAATAAATTAATAAACTCCTACCCCCAACGTCAAAAAAAATGACCTTCTTTGCAATGAAGAAAAAAAAAAAACTGGAAGCCATGCCCGCGACATTTCTGTGGCCCTGTCAAGGCAACTGGGTCAGGGTTCTGGTCACTGATGAAATGCCCTGGGCTTTGCTCTGCACTGAGATCGTGACCCAGGCTCTTGTGTTAAAAGATCTGACAGTTCTGACAGTGTTTTGTGAACCACCTTCACGTATCTCAGTGTATCCTATGGTTAGTGGACCAAGTTACCTTGTTTCCTCAGCCAGGGACGACATTGTACCCGAGGATTAAATGAAAGCTTAGCTCAACCACTGTCTGGACAGGTTACTCTCACTGTACCCAAACGGAGGCATCTTTTTAAAAAATGGGAATTTCGGCATCTGGCACCTTGGGGGATTGGTGGGATGTAGTGATGGCTGGTGAATCGAGCTTGAGCTGGGAAATGTTTACTGGCTCTCGGGGGTGGGGAGTAGGGGTGGCAAGCCAGTCTTGATTGGTAGCATTTGCCAGTTTGTGGCCCATTTCAGGCTGCCAGCAGAAAGGCACTGAGCACAGAGCTGGGGAGCGTGCGTTCAGAAACCAGCACGGCCGTGGGGCCTGTAAAGGGGTGGCCGGGGAGGCAGATTTGGGTTGTGACTTGGGAGTAGTCAAGAGTTTGAAACAAGATCCCGTGCGACAACCATCCCTCGTGTCCCCTCTTCCCGGTGTGCCCAAGCCCTCCTCGCGACCGAGTCCCTCAAAGCAAAGAGACGAGAGTGGCATTTTTCCTTCAGCGTTTATTGGCAGGCAGCATTGTTTGCTGGCAGGCTCCTGTTCATTTCATCGGAACGGTGGCATGTTCGAGACGTGGCAAGAGGGCCTTGAAGGCTGGGAGCGTTTCAGGCAGGAGTGGCAGGAGTGGCAGGAGTGTGGCGGTCTTGCTGCTGGGCGCTTACTGCCTTGCACACCTTATCGCGGTGTAGCGGCGGCAGCACACTGCGGAGAACGAGGGGGCGAGAGCAGACTTCAGCACGGGCTGAACCCCCAGCTCCCCCCCAGCTCCCCGGCCCCCACCCACGGAGCGGACCCCCTCACCTCTCCTCCGCTTCTGGCAGCATTGCTTCCTCCTGCTGCGATATCTTCGTCTCGGGCGGCGGCGGCGTCTGCTCTGGCTCTGGCTGCGGCAACATCTGTTTCTGGCCATGGTGATGGATGGATTCGGCCTGGATGCTCAGAGCAGGGGATACCGCCTTGGTTGAGCCAGCCAACCTGTGAGCAGGTGGAACTTTGTGGGCTGTAAACCAGGGGCTGACCCGCAGGCCTCTTATAGGCGTGGCGAGGTCCCTGGTCCCTGTGAAGTCACAGAGGCCTGGAATATGCATCACGTCCATATATGCATCATGTCCATATATGGGCATGTGGGAGGCCCTCGCTGAAGGAGGGCGGGGCCGTGATGCGTGTGGGCCTCCAGGTCATCAGCGGAGGGGAGACGAGGTGACTTCCCTGTAAGGACGCCCACTCGCTCCTTCAGTTCGTCAGTCCGTCAGTTTGCAAGACATCACTGAACACCTGCTATGTGCCAGATTCTGGCGAGGCCCCAGCACACAGTGATAAACGAGGCAGACGTGTTCCTGCCTAATAAACTTTACAGTCTAAGTACAGGAGACGTGAATGAAATTACCACACGGAGTAATGATAATTGTGAAAAGTGCCGAGGAGAGGAAGTTCAGGTTTTCATGAGAATGCGTGTTGTGGGGGGGCTTGACCTCAGGAGAGGCCCTAGGAAAGCCTCCTAAGGAGGATGAGTCAGAATGGGAGGTGGGAAAAGCATCTGGGAAGAGGGAACAGCTGTGGCGAAGCTCAGAGGCAGCACGTGCGTGTGATTCCACTCACGTGCAATGTCCAGAGAGGGAGAGCCAGAGACACAGAGGTGGGTGGGTGGTGGCCTAGAAGCGGCTGGAATGGGAACGGGCTGCTCAGCGGGGGCAGGGTCTCCTTTTGGGGTGATGAACATGCTTGGGAAGCATGGGAGAGGGAGACAGGAGGGTCACAGGAAGAGATGTGAAGATGCTACGCCACTGGCTTGGAGGGTGGAGGGAGGGGCCCCGATCCCAGGAAAGCCGGAGGCCTCTAGGAGCTGAAAGACAAGGAGAAAGGTTATGCTCCCCGAGAGCCCTCAGGACCTGCTTGCACCTTGCTTTTAGCGCCATAAGGCCCGTGTGAGATAATTTGTGTTTTAAGCTATGAAGTTCATGGAAATTTATTACAATGGTGACAGGAAACTAATACAGAGGCCTCTTACATTAGTGCCCTCAGGCTCCCCCAGGGCACTTGCTCAAAATACGAATGCCCAGGCCTTACCCGCAGACCCTGCTAAGTCAGAATCTCCATGGCTGGAGCTTGATCTATTTTGTAAAAGCCTGCCCGGGGATCCATGTTCGGCCATCCTGCCAGCATCTTCTGACTGGCTGTGGAACCAATCTAGTAGGTGGGTCATGGAAGCGAGTTCATCTCCCAGCTCAGTGGCCTCACCTGCAAAGACGAGGCCGTCAATACCTGCCTTGCAGGTTGGATGTGAGGCCTGGAAGTGGCGAATGCCCGATACCTGTGCTCCACGGTGCTCTATAAATGGAAGGCATGGGGCTTCCCTGGTGGCGCAGTGGTTGAGAACCTGCCTGCTGATGCAGGGGACACGGGTTCGAGCCCTGGTCTGGGAGGATCCCACACGCCGCAGAGCGGCTGGGCCCGTGAGCCACAACTACTGAGCCTGCGCGTCTGGAGCCTGTGCTCCGCGACAAGAAAGGCCGCGATAGAGGCCCGCGCACCGCGATGAAGAGTGGCCCCTGCTTGCCACAACTAGAGAAAGCCCTCACACAGAAACGAAGACCCAACACAGCAAAAAAATAAATTAATAAACTCCTACCCCCAACGTCAAAAAAAATGACCTTCTTTGCAATGAAGAAAAAAAAAAAACTGGAAGCCATGCCCGCGACATTTCTGTGGCCCTGTCAAGGCAACTGGGTCAGGGTTCTGGTCACTGATGAAATGCCCTGGGCTTTGCTCTGCACTGAGATCGTGACCCAGGCTCTTGTGTTAAAAGATCTGACAGTTCTGACAGTGTTTTGTGAACCACCTTCACGTATCTCAGTGTATCCTATGGTTAGTGGACCAAGTTACCTTGTTTCCTCAGCCAGGGACGACATTGTACCCGAGGATTAAATGAAAGCTTAGCTCAACCACTGTCTGGACAGGTTACTCTCACTGTACCCAAACGGAGGCATCTTTTTAAAAAATGGGAATTTCGGCATCTGGCACCTTGGGGGATTGGTGGGATGTAGTGATGGCTGGTGAATCGAGCTTGAGCTGGGAAATGTTTACTGGCTCTCGGGGGTGGGGAGTAGGGGTGGCAAGCCAGTCTTGATTGGTAGCATTTGCCAGTTTGTGGCCCATTTCAGGCTGCCAGCAGAAAGGCACTGAGCACAGAGCTGGGGAGCGTGCGTTCAGAAACCAGCACGGCCGTGGGGCCTGTAAAGGGGTGGCCGGGGAGGCAGATTTGGGTTGTGACTTGGGAGTAGTCAAGAGTTTGAAACAAGATCCCGTGCGACAACCATCCCTCGTGTCCCCTCTTCCCGGTGTGCCCAAGCCCTCCTCGCGACCGAGTCCCTCAAAGCAAAGAGACGAGAGTGGCATTTTTCCTTCAGCGTTTATTGGCAGGCAGCATTGTTTGCTGGCAGGCTCCTGTTCATTTCATCGGAACGGTGGCATGTTCGAGACGTGGCAAGAGGGCCTTGAAGGCTGGGAGCGTTTCAGGCAGGAGTGGCAGGAGTGGCAGGAGTGTGGCGGTCTTGCTGCTGGGCGCTTACTGCCTTGCACACCTTATCGCGGTGTAGCGGCGGCAGCACACTGCGGAGAACGAGGGGGCGAGAGCAGACTTCAGCACGGGCTGAACCCCCAGCTCCCCCCCAGCTCCCCGGCCCCCACCCACGGAGCGGACCCCCTCACCTCTCCTCCGCTTCTGGCAGCATTGCTTCCTCCTGCTGCGATATCTTCGTCTCGGGCGGCGGCGGCGTCTGCTCTGGCTCTGGCTGCGGCAACATCTGTTTCTGGCCATGGTGATGGATGGATTCGGCCTGGATGCTCAGAGCAGGGGATACCGCCTTGGTTGAGCCAGCCAACCTGTGAGCAGGTGGAACTTTGTGGGCTGTAAACCAGGGGCTGACCCGCAGGCCTCTTATAGGCGTGGTGAGGTCCCTGGTCCCTGTGAAGTCACAGAGGCCTGGAATATGCATCACGTCCATATATGCATCATGTCCATATATGGGCATGTGGGAGGCCCTCGCTGAAGGAGGGCGGGGCCGTGATGCGTGTGGGCCTCCAGGTCATCAGCGGAGGGGAGACGAGGTGACTTCCCTGTAAGGACGCCCACTCGCTCCTTCAGTTCGTCAGTCCGTCAGTTTGCAAGACATCACTGAACACCTGCTATGTGCCAGATTCTGGCGAGGCCCCAGCACACAGTGATAAACGAGGCAGACGTGTTCCTGCCTAATAAACTTTACAGTCTAAGTACAGGAGACGTGAATGAAATTACCACACGGAGTAATGATAATTGTGAAAAGTGCCGAGGAGAGGAAGTTCAGGTTTTCATGAGAATGCGTGTTGTGGGGGGGCTTGACCTCAGGAGAGGCCCTAGGAAAGCCTCCTAAGGAGGATGAGTCAGAATGGGAGGTGGGAAAAGCATCTGGGAAGAGGGAACAGCTGTGGCGAAGCTCAGAGGCAGCACGTGCGTGTGATTCCACTCACGTGCGATGTCCAGAGAGGGAGAGCCAGAGACACAGAGGTGGGTGGGTGGTGGCCTAGAAGCGGCTGGAATGGGAACGGGCTGCTCAGCGGGGGCAGGGTCTCCTTTTGGGGTGATGAACATGCTTGGGAAGCATGGGAGAGGGAGACAGGAGGGTCACAGGAAGAGATGTGAAGATGCTACGCCACTGGCTTGGAGGGTGGAGGGAGGGGCCCCGATCCCAGGAAAGCCGGAGGCCTCTAGGAGCTGAAAGACAAGGAGAAAGGTTATGCTCCCCGAGAGCCTTCAGGACCTGCTTGCACCTTGCTTTTAGCGCCATAAGGCCCGTGTGAGATAATTTGTGTTTTAAGCTATGAAGTTCATGGAAATTTATTACAATGGTGACAGGAAACTAATACAGAGGCCTCTTACATTAGTGCCCTCAGGCTCCCCCAGGGCACTTGCTCAAAATACGAATGCCCAGGCCTTACCCGCAGACCCTGCTAAGTCAGAATCTCCATGGCTGGAGCTTGATCTATTTTGTAAAAGCCTGCCCGGGGATCCATGTTCGGCCATCCTGCCAGCATCTTCTGACTGGCTGTGGAACCAATCTAGTAGGTGGGTCATGGAAGCGAGTTCATCTCCCAGCTCAGTGGCCTCACCTGCAAAGACGAGGCCGTCAATACCTGCCTTGCAGGTTGGATGTGAGGCCTGGAAGTGGCGAATGCCCGATACCTGTGCTCCACGGTGCTCTATAAATGGAAGGCATGGGGCTTCCCTGGTGGCGCAGTGGTTGAGAACCTGCCTGCTGATGCAGGGGACACGGGTTCGAGCCCTGGTCTGGGAGGATCCCACACGCCGCAGAGCGGCTGGGCCCGTGAGCCACAACTACTGAGCCTGCGCGTCTGGAGCCTGTGCTCCGCGACAAGAAAGGCCGCGATAGAGGCCCGCGCACCGCGATGAAGAGTGGCCCCTGCTTGCCACAACTAGAGAAAGCCCTCACACAGAAACGAAGACCCAACACAGCAAAAAAATAAATTAATAAACTCCTACCCCCAACGTCAAAAAAAATGACCTTCTTTGCAATGAAGAAAAAAAAAAAACTGGAAGCCATGCCCGCGACATTTCTGT
Organism: Mesoplodon mirus; assembly: GCF_964341445.2. NCBI lineage: Eukaryota > Metazoa > Chordata > Mammalia > Artiodactyla > Ziphiidae > Mesoplodon > Mesoplodon mirus. The sequence goes on along the minus strand of NW_028294803.1, from coordinate 52,455 downwards.
GGCCCTGTCAAGGCAACTGGGTCAGGGTTCTGGTCACTGATGAAATGCCCTGGGCTTTGCTCTGCACTGAGATCGTGACCCAGGCTCTTGTGTTAAAAGATCTGACAGTTCTGACAGTGTTTTGTGAACCACCTTCACGTATCTCAGTGTATCCTATGGTTAGTGGACCAAGTTACCTTGTTTCCTCAGCCAGGGACGACATTGTACCCGAGGATTAAATGAAAGCTTAGCTCAACCACTGTCTGGACAGGTTACTCTCACTGTACCCAAACGGAGGCATCTTTTTAAAAAATGGGAATTTCGGCATCTGGCACCTTGGGGGATTGGTGGGATGTAGTGATGGCTGGTGAATCGAGCTTGAGCTGGGAAATGTTTACTGGCTCTCGGGGGTGGGGAGTAGGGGTGGCAAGCCAGTCTTGATTGGTAGCATTTGCCAGTTTGTGGCCCATTTCAGGCTGCCAGCAGAAAGGCACTGAGCACAGAGCTGGGGAGCGTGCGTTCAGAAACCAGCACGGCCGTGGGGCCTGTAAAGGGGTGGCCGGGGAGGCAGATTTGGGTTGTGACTTGGGAGTAGTCAAGAGTTTGAAACAAGATCCCGTGCGACAACCATCCCTCGTGTCCCCTCTTCCCGGTGTGCCCAAGCCCTCCTCGCGACCGAGTCCCTCAAAGCAAAGAGACGAGAGTGGCATTTTTCCTTCAGCGTTTATTGGCAGGCAGCACTGTTTGCTGGCAGGCTCCTGTTCATTTCATCGGAACGGTGGCATGTTCGAGACGTGGCAAGAGGGCCTTGAAGGCTGGGAGCGTTTCAGGCAGGAGTGGCAGGAGTGGCAGGAGTGTGGCGGTCTTGCTGCTGGGCGCTTACTGCCTTGCACACCTTATCGCGGTGTAGCGGCGGCAGCACACTGCGGAGAACGAGGGGGCGAGAGCAGACTTCAGCACGGGCTGAACCCCCAGCTCCCCCCCAGCTCCCCGGCCCCCACCCACGGAGCGGACCCCCTCACCTCTCCTCCGCTTCTGGCAGCATTGCTTCCTCCTGCTGCGATATCTTCGTCTCGGGCGGCGGCGGCGTCTGCTCTGGCTCTGGCTGCGGCAACATCTGTTTCTGGCCATGGTGATGGATGGATTCGGCCTGGATGCTCAGAGCAGGGGATACCGCCTTGGTTGAGCCAGCCAACCTGTGAGCAGGTGGAACTTTGTGGGCTGTAAACCAGGGGCTGACCCGCAGGCCTCTTATAGGCGTGGCGAGGTCCCTGGTCCCTGTGAAGTCACAGAGGCCTGGAATATGCATCACGTCCATATATGCATCATGTCCATATATGGGCATGTGGGAGGCCCTCGCTGAAGGAGGGCGGGGCCGTGATGCGTGTGGGCCTCCAGGTCATCAGCGGAGGGGAGACGAGGTGACTTCCCTGTAAGGACGCCCACTCGCTCCTTCAGTTCGTCAGTCCGTCAGTTTGCAAGACATCACTGAACACCTGCTATGTGCCAGATTCTGGCGAGGCCCCAGCACACAGTGATAAACGAGGCAGACGTGTTCCTGCCTAATAAACTTTACAGTCTAAGTACAGGAGACGTGAATGAAATTACCACACGGAGTAATGATAATTGTGAAAAGTGCCGAGGAGAGGAAGTTCAGGTTTTCATGAGAATGCGTGTTGTGGGGGGGCTTGACCTCAGGAGAGGCCCTAGGAAAGCCTCCTAAGGAGGATGAGTCAGAATGGGAGGTGGGAAAAGCATCTGGGAAGAGGGAACAGCTGTGGCGAAGCTCAGAGGCAGCACGTGCGTGTGATTCCACTCACGTGCGATGTCCAGAGAGGGAGAGCCAGAGACACAGAGGTGGGTGGGTGGTGGCCTAGAAGCGGCTGGAATGGGAACGGGCTGCTCAGCGGGGGCAGGGTCTCCTTTTGGGGTGATGAACATGCTTGGGAAGCATGGGAGAGGGAGACAGGAGGGTCACAGGAAGAGATGTGAAGATGCTACGCCACTGGCTTGGAGGGTGGAGGGAGGGGCCCCGATCCCAGGAAAGCCGGAGGCCTCTAGGAGCTGAAAGACAAGGAGAAAGGTTATGCTCCCCGAGAGCCTTCAGGACCTGCTTGCACCTTGCTTTTAGCGCCATAAGGCCCGTGTGAGATAATTTGTGTTTTAAGCTATGAAGTTCATGGAAATTTATTACAATGGTGACAGGAAACTAATACAGAGGCCTCTTACATTAGTGCCCTCAGGCTCCCCCAGGGCACTTGCTCAAAATACGAATGCCCAGGCCTTACCCGCAGACCCTGCTAAGTCAGAATCTCCATGGCTGGAGCTTGATCTATTTTGTAAAAGCCTGCCCGGGGATCCATGTTCGGCCATCCTGCCAGCATCTTCTGACTGGCTGTGGAACCAATCTAGTAGGTGGGTCATGGAAGCGAGTTCATCTCCCAGCTCAGTGGCCTCACCTGCAAAGACGAGGCCGTCAATACCTGCCTTGCAGGTTGGATGTGAGGCCTGGAAGTGGCGAATGCCCGATACCTGTGCTCCACGGTGCTCTATAAATGGAAGGCATGGGGCTTCCCTGGTGGCGCAGTGGTTGAGAACCTGCCTGCTGATGCAGGGGACACGGGTTCGAGCCCTGGTCTGGGAGGATCCCACACGCCGCAGAGCGGCTGGGCCCGTGAGCCACAACTACTGAGCCTGCGCGTCTGGAGCCTGTGCTCCGCGACAAGAAAGGCCGCGATAGAGGCCCGCGCACCGCGATGAAGAGTGGCCCCTGCTTGCCACAACTAGAGAAAGCCCTCACACAGAAACGAAGACCCAACACAGCAAAAAAATAAATTAATAAACTCCTACCCCCAACGTCAAAAAAAATGACCTTCTTTGCAATGAAGAAAAAAAAAAAACTGGAAGCCATGCCCGCGACATTTCTGTGGCCCTGTCAAGGCAACTGGGTCAGGGTTCTGGTCACTGATGAAATGCCCTGGGCTTTGCTCTGCACTGAGATCGTGACCCAGGCTCTTGTGTTAAAAGATCTGACAGTTCTGACAGTGTTTTGTGAACCACCTTCACGTATCTCAGTGTATCCTATGGTTAGTGGACCAAGTTACCTTGTTTCCTCAGCCAGGGACGACATTGTACCCGAGGATTAAATGAAAGCTTAGCTCAACCACTGTCTGGACAGGTTACTCTCACTGTACCCAAACGGAGGCATCTTTTTAAAAAATGGGAATTTCGGCATCTGGCACCTTGGGGGATTGGTGGGATGTAGTGATGGCTGGTGAATCGAGCTTGAGCTGGGAAATGTTTACTGGCTCTCGGGGGTGGGGAGTAGGGGTGGCAAGCCAGTCTTGATTGGTAGCATTTGCCAGTTTGTGGCCCATTTCAGGCTGCCAGCAGAAAGGCACTGAGCACAGAGCTGGGGAGCGTGCGTTCAGAAACCAGCACGGCCGTGGGGCCTGTAAAGGGGTGGCCGGGGAGGCAGATTTGGGTTGTGACTTGGGAGTAGTCAAGAGTTTGAAACAAGATCCCGTGCGACAACCATCCCTCGTGTCCCCTCTTCCCGGTGTGCCCAAGCCCTCCTCGCGACCGAGTCCCTCAAAGCAAAGAGACGAGAGTGGCATTTTTCCTTCAGCGTTTATTGGCAGGCAGCATTGTTTGCTGGCAGGCTCCTGTTCATTTCATCGGAACGGTGGCATGTTCGAGACGTGGCAAGAGGGCCTTGAAGGCTGGGAGCGTTTCAGGCAGGAGTGGCAGGAGTGGCAGGAGTGTGGCGGTCTTGCTGCTGGGCGCTTACTGCCTTGCACACCTTATCGCGGTGTAGCGGCGGCAGCACACTGCGGAGAACGAGGGGGCGAGAGCAGACTTCAGCACGGGCTGAACCCCCAGCTCCCCCCCAGCTCCCCGGCCCCCACCCACGGAGCGGACCCCCTCACCTCTCCTCCGCTTCTGGCAGCATTGCTTCCTCCTGCTGCGATATCTTCGTCTCGGGCGGCGGCGGCGTCTGCTCTGGCTCTGGCTGCGGCAACATCTGTTTCTGGCCATGGTGATGGATGGATTCGGCCTGGATGCTCAGAGCAGGGGATACCGCCTTGGTTGAGCCAGCCAACCTGTGAGCAGGTGGAACTTTGTGGGCTGTAAACCAGGGGCTGACCCGCAGGCCTCTTATAGGCGTGGCGAGGTCCCTGGTCCCTGTGAAGTCACAGAGGCCTGGAATATGCATCATGTCCATATATGCATCATGTCCATATATGGGCATGTGGGAGGCCCTCGCTGAAGGAGGGCGGGGCCGTGATGCGTGTGGGCCTCCAGGTCATCAGCGGAGGGGAGACGAGGTGACTTCCCTGTAAGGACGCCCACTCGCTCCTTCAGTTCGTCAGTCCGTCAGTTTGCAAGACATCACTGAACACCTGCTATGTGCCAGATTCTGGCGAGGCCCCAGCACACAGTGATAAACGAGGCAGACGTGTTCCTGCCTAATAAACTTTACAGTCTAAGTACAGGAGACGTGAATGAAATTACCACACGGAGTAATGATAATTGTGAAAAGTGCCGAGGAGAGGAAGTTCAGGTTTTCATGAGAATGCGTGTTGTGGGGGGGCTTGACCTCAGGAGAGGCCCTAGGAAAGCCTCCTAAGGAGGATGAGTCAGAATGGGAGGTGGGAAAAGCATCTGGGAAGAGGGAACAGCTGTGGCGAAGCTCAGAGGCAGCACGTGCGTGTGATTCCACTCACGTGCAATGTCCAGAGAGGGAGAGCCAGAGACACAGAGGTGGGTGGGTGGTGGCCTAGAAGCGGCTGGAATGGGAACGGGCTGCTCAGCGGGGGCAGGGTCTCCTTTTGGGGTGATGAACATGCTTGGGAAGCATGGGAGAGGGAGACAGGAGGGTCACAGGAAGAGATGTGAAGATGCTACGCCACTGGCTTGGAGGGTGGAGGGAGGGGCCCCGATCCCAGGAAAGCCGGAGGCCTCTAGGAGCTGAAAGACAAGGAGAAAGGTTATGCTCCCCGAGAGCCTTCAGGACCTGCTTGCACCTTGCTTTTAGCGCCATAAGGCCCGTGTGAGATAATTTGTGTTTTAAGCTATGAAGTTCATGGAAATTTATTACAATGGTGACAGGAAACTAATACAGAGGCCTCTTACATTAGTGCCCTCAGGCTCCCCCAGGGCACTTGCTCAAAATACGAATGCCCAGGCCTTACCCGCAGACCCTGCTAAGTCAGAATCTCCATGGCTGGAGCTTGATCTATTTTGTAAAAGCCTGCCCGGGGATCCATGTTCGGCCATCCTGCCAGCATCTTCTGACTGGCTGTGGAACCAATCTAGTAGGTGGGTCATGGAAGCGAGTTCATCTCCCAGCTCAGTGGCCTCACCTGCAAAGACGAGGCCGTCAATACCTGCCTTGCAGGTTGGATGTGAGGCCTGGAAGTGGCGAATGCCCGATACCTGTGCTCCACGGTGCTCTATAAATGGAAGGCATGGGGCTTCCCTGGTGGCGCAGTGGTTGAGAACCTGCCTGCTGATGCAGGGGACACGGGTTCGAGCCCTGGTCTGGGAGGATCCCACACGCCGCAGAGCGGCTGGGCCCGTGAGCCACAACTACTGAGCCTGCGCGTCTGGAGCCTGTGCTCCGCGACAAGAAAGGCCGCGATAGAGGCCCGCGCACCGCGATGAAGAGTGGCCCCTGCTTGCCACAACTAGAGAAAGCCCTCACACAGAAACGAAGACCCAACACAGCAAAAAAATAAATTAATAAACTCCTACCCCCAACGTCAAAAAAAATGACCTTCTTTGCAATGAAGAAAAAAAAAAAACTGGAAGCCATGCCCGCGACATTTCTGTGGCCCTGTCAAGGCAACTGGGTCAGGGTTCTGGTCACTGATGAAATGCCCTGGGCTTTGCTCTGCACTGAGATCGTGACCCAGGCTCTTGTGTTAAAAGATCTGACAGTTCTGACAGTGTTTTGTGAACCACCTTCACGTATCTCAGTGTATCCTATGGTTAGTGGACCAAGTTACCTTGTTTCCTCAGCCAGGGACGACATTGTACCCGAGGATTAAATGAAAGCTTAGCTCAACCACTGTCTGGACAGGTTACTCTCACTGTACCCAAACGGAGGCATCTTTTTAAAAAATGGGAATTTCGGCATCTGGCACCTTGGGGGATTGGTGGGATGTAGTGATGGCTGGTGAATCGAGCTTGAGCTGGGAAATGTTTACTGGCTCTCGGGGGTGGGGAGTAGGGGTGGCAAGCCAGTCTTGATTGGTAGCATTTGCCAGTTTGTGGCCCATTTCAGGCTGCCAGCAGAAAGGCACTGAGCACAGAGCTGGGGAGCGTGCGTTCAGAAACCAGCACGGCCGTGGGGCCTGTAAAGGGGTGGCCGGGGAGGCAGATTTGGGTTGTGACTTGGGAGTAGTCAAGAGTTTGAAACAAGATCCCGTGCGACAACCATCCCTCGTGTCCCCTCTTCCCGGTGTGCCCAAGCCCTCCTCGCGACCGAGTCCCTCAAAGCAAAGAGACGAGAGTGGCATTTTTCCTTCAGCGTTTATTGGCAGGCAGCATTGTTTGCTGGCAGGCTCCTGTTCATTTCATCGGAACGGTGGCATGTTCGAGACGTGGCAAGAGGGCCTTGAAGGCTGGGAGCGTTTCAGGCAGGAGTGGCAGGAGTGGCAGGAGTGTGGCGGTCTTGCTGCTGGGCGCTTACTGCCTTGCACACCTTATCGCGGTGTAGCGGCGGCAGCACACTGCGGAGAACGAGGGGGCGAGAGCAGACTTCAGCACGGGCTGAACCCCCAGCTCCCCCCCAGCTCCCCGGCCCCCACCCACGGAGCGGACCCCCTCACCTCTCCTCCGCTTCTGGCAGCATTGCTTCCTCCTGCTGCGATATCTTCGTCTCGGGCGGCGGCGGCGTCTGCTCTGGCTCTGGCTGCGGCAACATCTGTTTCTGGCCATGGTGATGGATGGATTCGGCCTGGATGCTCAGAGCAGGGGATACCGCCTTGGTTGAGCCAGCCAACCTGTGAGCAGGTGGAACTTTGTGGGCTGTAAACCAGGGGCTGACCCGCAGGCCTCTTATAGGCGTGGCGAGGTCCCTGGTCCCTGTGAAGTCACAGAGGCCTGGAATATGCATCACGTCCATATATGCATCATGTCCATATATGGGCATGTGGGAGGCCCTCGCTGAAGGAGGGCGGGGCCGTGATGCGTGTGGGCCTCCAGGTCATCAGCGGAGGGGAGACGAGGTGACTTCCCTGTAAGGACGCCCACTCGCTCCTTCAGTTCGTCAGTCCGTCAGTTTGCAAGACATCACTGAACACCTGCTATGTGCCAGATTCTGGCGAGGCCCCAGCACACAGTGATAAACGAGGCAGACGTGTTCCTGCCTAATAAACTTTACAGTCTAAGTACAGGAGACGTGAATGAAATTACCACACGGAGTAATGATAATTGTGAAAAGTGCCGAGGAGAGGAAGTTCAGGTTTTCATGAGAATGCGTGTTGTGGGGGGGCTTGACCTCAGGAGAGGCCCTAGGAAAGCCTCCTAAGGAGGATGAGTCAGAATGGGAGGTGGGAAAAGCATCTGGGAAGAGGGAACAGCTGTGGCGAAGCTCAGAGGCAGCACGTGCGTGTGATTCCACTCACGTGCGATGTCCAGAGAGGGAGAGCCAGAGACACAGAGGTGGGTGGGTGGTGGCCTAGAAGCGGCTGGAGTGGGAACGGGCTGCTCAGCGGGGGCAGGGTCTCCTTTTGGGGTGATGAACATGCTTGGGAAGCATGGGAGAGGGAGACAGGAGGGTCACAGGAAGAGATGTGAAGATGCTACGCCACTGGCTTGGAGGGTGGAGGGAGGGGCCCCGATCCCAGGAAAGCCGGAGGCCTCTAGGAGCTGAAAGACAAGGAGAAAGGTTATGCTCCCCGAGAGCCCTCAGGACCTGCTTGCACCTTGCTTTTAGCGCCATAAGGCCCGTGTGAGATAATTTGTGTTTTAAGCTATGAAGTTCATGGAAATTTATTACAATGGTGACAGGAAACTAATACAGAGGCCTCTTACATTAGTGCCCTCAGGCTCCCCCAGGGCACTTGCTCAAAATACGAATGCCCAGGCCTTACCCGCAGACCCTGCTAAGTCAGAATCTCCATGGCTGGAGCTTGATCTATTTTGTAAAAGCCTGCCCGGGGATCCATGTTCGGCCATCCTGCCAGCATCTTCTGACTGGCTGTGGAACCAATCTAGTAGGTGGGTCATGGAAGCGAGTTCATCTCCCAGCTCAGTGGCCTCACCTGCAAAGACGAGGCCGTCAATACCTGCCTTGCAGGTTGGATGTGAGGCCTGGAAGTGGCGAATGCCCGATACCTGTGCTCCACGGTGCTCTATAAATGGAAGGCATGGGGCTTCCCTGGTGGCGCAGTGGTTGAGAACCTGCCTGCTGATGCAGGGGACACGGGTTCGAGCCCTGGTCTGGGAGGATCCCACACGCCGCAGAGCGGCTGGGCCCGTGAGCCACAACTACTGAGCCTGCGCGTCTGGAGCCTGTGCTCCGCGACAAGAAAGGCCGCGATAGAGGCCCGCGCACCGCGATGAAGAGTGGCCCCTGCTTGCCACAACTAGAGAAAGCCCTCACACAGAAACGAAGACCCAACACAGCAAAAAAATAAATTAATAAACTCCTACCCCCAACGTCAAAAAAAATGACCTTCTTTGCAATGAAGAAAAAAAAAAAACTGGAAGCCATGCCCGCGACATTTCTGTGGCCCTGTCAAGGCAACTGGGTCAGGGTTCTGGTCACTGATGAAATGCCCTGGGCTTTGCTCTGCACTGAGATCGTGACCCAGGCTCTTGTGTTAAAAGATCTGACAGTTCTGACAGTGTTTTGTGAACCACCTTCACGTATCTCAGTGTATCCTATGGTTAGTGGACCAAGTTACCTTGTTTCCTCAGCCAGGGACGACATTGTACCCGAGGATTAAATGAAAGCTTAGCTCAACCACTGTCTGGACAGGTTACTCTCACTGTACCCAAACGGAGGCATCTTTTTAAAAAATGGGAATTTCGGCATCTGGCACCTTGGGGGATTGGTGGGATGTAGTGATGGCTGGTGAATCGAGCTTGAGCTGGGAAATGTTTACTGGCTCTCGGGGGTGGGGAGTAGGGGTGGCAAGCCAGTCTTGATTGGTAGCATTTGCCAGTTTGTGGCCCATTTCAGGCTGCCAGCAGAAAGGCACTGAGCACAGAGCTGGGGAGCGTGCGTTCAGAAACCAGCACGGCCGTGGGGCCTGTAAAGGGGTGGCCGGGGAGGCAGATTTGGGTTGTGACTTGGGAGTAGTCAAGAGTTTGAAACAAGATCCCGTGCGACAACCATCCCTCGTGTCCCCTCTTCCCGGTGTGCCCAAGCCCTCCTCGCGACCGAGTCCCTCAAAGCAAAGAGACGAGAGTGGCATTTTTCCTTCAGCGTTTATTGGCAGGCAGCATTGTTTGCTGGCAGGCTCCTGTTCATTTCATCGGAACGGTGGCATGTTCGAGACGTGGCAAGAGGGCCTTGAAGGCTGGGAGCGTTTCAGGCAGGAGTGGCAGGAGTGGCAGGAGTGTGGCGGTCTTGCTGCTGGGCGCTTACTGCCTTGCACACCTTATCGCGGTGTAGCGGCGGCAGCACACTGCGGAGAACGAGGGGGCGAGAGCAGACTTCAGCACGGGCTGAACCCCCAGCTCCCCCCCAGCTCCCCGGCCCCCACCCACGGAGCGGACCCCCTCACCTCTCCTCCGCTTCTGGCAGCATTGCTTCCTCCTGCTGCGATATCTTCGTCTCGGGCGGCGGCGGCGTCTGCTCTGGCTCTGGCTGCGGCAACATCTGTTTCTGGCCATGGTGATGGATGGATTCGGCCTGGATGCTCAGAGCAGGGGATACCGCCTTGGTTGAGCCAGCCAACCTGTGAGCAGGTGGAACTTTGTGGGCTGTAAACCAGGGGCTGACCCGCAGGCCTCTTATAGGCGTGGCGAGGTCCCTGGTCCCTGTGAAGTCACAGAGGCCTGGAATATGCATCACGTCCATATATGCATCATGTCCATATATGGGCATGTGGGAGGCCCTCGCTGAAGGAGGGCGGGGCCGTGATGCGTGTGGGCCTCCAGGTCATCAGCGGAGGGGAGACGAGGTGACTTCCCTGTAAGGACGCCCACTCGCTCCTTCAGTTCGTCAGTCCGTCAGTTTGCAAGACATCACTGAACACCTGCTATGTGCCAGATTCTGGCGAGGCCCCAGCACACAGTGATAAACGAGGCAGACGTGTTCCTGCCTAATAAACTTTACAGTCTAAGTACAGGAGACGTGAATGAAATTACCACACGGAGTAATGATAATTGTGAAAAGTGCCGAGGAGAGGAAGTTCAGGTTTTCATGAGAATGCGTGTTGTGGGGGGGCTTGACCTCAGGAGAGGCCCTAGGAAAGCCTCCTAAGGAGGATGAGTCAGAATGGGAGGTGGGAAAAGCATCTGGGAAGAGGGAACAGCTGTGGCGAAGCTCAGAGGCAGCACGTGCGTGTGATTCCACTCACGTGCGATGTCCAGAGAGGGAGAGCCAGAGACACAGAGGTGGGTGGGTGGTGGCCTAGAAGCGGCTGGAATGGGAACGGGCTGCTCAGCGGGGGCAGGGTCTCCTTTTGGGGTGATGAACATGCTTGGGAAGCATGGGAGAGGGAGACAGGAGGGTCACAGGAAGAGATGTGAAGATGCTACGCCACTGGCTTGGAGGGTGGAGGGAGGGGCCCCGATCCCAGGAAAGCCGGAGGCCTCTAGGAGCTGAAAGACAAGGAGAAAGGTTATGCTCCCCGAGAGCCCTCAGGACCTGCTTGCACCTTGCTTTTAGCGCCATAAGGCCCGTGTGAGATAATTTGTGTTTTAAGCTATGAAGTTCATGGAAATTTATTACAATGGTGACAGGAAACTAATACAGAGGCCTCTTACATTAGTGCCCTCAGGCTCCCCCAGGGCACTTGCTCAAAATACGAATGCCCAGGCCTTACCCGCAGACCCTGCTAAGTCAGAATCTCCATGGCTGGAGCTTGATCTATTTTGTAAAAGCCTGCCCGGGGATCCATGTTCGGCCATCCTGCCAGCATCTTCTGACTGGCTGTGGAACCAATCTAGTAGGTGGGTCATGGAAGCGAGTTCATCTCCCAGCTCAGTGGCCTCACCTGCAAAGACGAGGCCGTCAATACCTGCCTTGCAGGTTGGATGTGAGGCCTGGAAGTGGCGAATGCCCGATACCTGTGCTCCACGGTGCTCTATAAATGGAAGGCATGGGGCTTCCCTGGTGGCGCAGTGGTTGAGAACCTGCCTGCTGATGCAGGGGACACGGGTTCGAGCCCTGGTCTGGGAGGATCCCACACGCCGCAGAGCGGCTGGGCCCGTGAGCCACAACTACTGAGCCTGCGCGTCTGGAGCCTGTGCTCCGCGACAAGAAAGGCCGCGATAGAGGCCCGCGCACCGCGATGAAGAGTGGCCCCTGCTTGCCACAACTAGAGAAAGCCCTCACACAGAAACGAAGACCCAACACAGCAAAAAAATAAATTAATAAACTCCTACCCCCAACGTCAAAAAAAATGACCTTCTTTGCAATGAAGAAAAAAAAAAAACTGGAAGCCATGCCCGCGACATTTCTGTGGCCCTGTCAAGGCAACTGGGTCAGGGTTCTGGTCACTGATGAAATGCCCTGGGCTTTGCTCTGCACTGAGATCGTGACCCAGGCTCTTGTGTTAAAAGATCTGACAGTTCTGACAGTGTTTTGTGAACCACCTTCACGTATCTCAGTGTATCCTATGGTTAGTGGACCAAGTTACCTTGTTTCCTCAGCCAGGGACGACATTGTACCCGAGGATTAAATGAAAGCTTAGCTCAACCACTGTCTGGACAGGTTACTCTCACTGTACCCAAACGGAGGCATCTTTTTAAAAAATGGGAATTTCGGCATCTGGCACCTTGGGGGATTGGTGGGATGTAGTGATGGCTGGTGAATCGAGCTTGAGCTGGGAAATGTTTACTGGCTCTCGGGGGTGGGGAGTAGGGGTGGCAAGCCAGTCTTGATTGGTAGCATTTGCCAGTTTGTGGCCCATTTCAGGCTGCCAGCAGAAAGGCACTGAGCACAGAGCTGGGGAGCGTGCGTTCAGAAACCAGCACGGCCGTGGGGCCTGTAAAGGGGTGGCCGGGGAGGCAGATTTGGGTTGTGACTTGGGAGTAGTCAAGAGTTTGAAACAAGATCCCGTGCGACAACCATCCCTCGTGTCCCCTCTTCCCGGTGTGCCCAAGCCCTCCTCGCGACCGAGTCCCTCAAAGCAAAGAGACGAGAGTGGCATTTTTCCTTCAGCGTTTATTGGCAGGCAGCATTGTTTGCTGGCAGGCTCCTGTTCATTTCATCGGAACGGTGGCATGTTCGAGACGTGGCAAGAGGGCCTTGAAGGCTGGGAGCGTTTCAGGCAGGAGTGGCAGGAGTGGCAGGAGTGTGGCGGTCTTGCTGCTGGGCGCTTACTGCCTTGCACACCTTATCGCGGTGTAGCGGCGGCAGCACACTGCGGAGAACGAGGGGGCGAGAGCAGACTTCAGCACGGGCTGAACCCCCAGCTCCCCCCCAGCTCCCCGGCCCCCACCCACGGAGCGGACCCCCTCACCTCTCCTCCGCTTCTGGCAGCATTGCTTCCTCCTGCTGCGATATCTTCGTCTCGGGCGGCGGCGGCGTCTGCTCTGGCTCTGGCTGCGGCAACATCTGTTTCTGGCCATGGTGATGGATGGATTCGGCCTGGATGCTCAGAGCAGGGGATACCGCCTTGGTTGAGCCAGCCAACCTGTGAGCAGGTGGAACTTTGTGGGCTGTAAACCAGGGGCTGACCCGCAGGCCTCTTATAGGCGTGGCGAGGTCCCTGGTCCCTGTGAAGTCACAGAGGCCTGGAATATGCATCACGTCCATATATGCATCATGTCCATATATGGGCATGTGGGAGGCCCTCGCTGAAGGAGGGCGGGGCCGTGATGCGTGTGGGCCTCCAGGTCATCAGCGGAGGGGAGACGAGGTGACTTCCCTGTAAGGACGCCCACTCGCTCCTTCAGTTCGTCAGTCCGTCAGTTTGCAAGACATCACTGAACACCTGCTATGTGCCAGATTCTGGCGAGGCCCCAGCACACAGTGATAAACGAGGCAGACGTGTTCCTGCCTAATAAACTTTACAGTCTAAGTACAGGAGACGTGAATGAAATTACCACACGGAGTAATGATAATTGTGAAAAGTGCCGAGGAGAGGAAGTTCAGGTTTTCATGAGAATGCGTGTTGTGGGGGGGCTTGACCTCAGGAGAGGCCCTAGGAAAGCCTCCTAAGGAGGATGAGTCAGAATGGGAGGTGGGAAAAGCATCTGGGAAGAGGGAACAGCTGTGGCGAAGCTCAGAGGCAGCACGTGCGTGTGATTCCACTCACGTGCGATGTCCAGAGAGGGAGAGCCAGAGACACAGAGGTGGGTGGGTGGTGGCCTAGAAGCGGCTGGAATGGGAACGGGCTGCTCAGCGGGGGCAGGGTCTCCTTTTGGGGTGATGAACATGCTTGGGAAGCATGGGAGAGGGAGACAGGAGGGTCACAGGAAGAGATGTGAAGATGCTACGCCACTGGCTTGGAGGGTGGAGGGAGGGGCCCCGATCCCAGGAAAGCCGGAGGCCTCTAGGAGCTGAAAGACAAGGAGAAAGGTTATGCTCCCCGAGAGCCCTCAGGACCTGCTTGCACCTTGCTTTTAGCGCCATAAGGCCCGTGTGAGATAATTTGTGTTTTAAGCTATGAAGTTCATGGAAATTTATTACAATGGTGACAGGAAACTAATACAGAGGCCTCTTACATTAGTGCCCTCAGGCTCCCCCAGGGCACTTGCTCAAAATACGAATGCCCAGGCCTTACCTGCAGACCCTGCTAAGTCAGAATCTCCATGGCTGGAGCTTGATCTATTTTGTAAAAGCCTGCCCGGGGATCCATGTTCGGCCATCCTGCCAGCATCTTCTGACTGGCTGTGGAACCAATCTAGTAGGTGGGTCATGGAAGCGAGTTCATCTCCCAGCTCAGTGGCCTCACCTGCAAAGACGAGGCCGTCAATACCTGCCTTGCAGGTTGGATGTGAGGCCTGGAAGTGGCGAATGCCCGATACCTGTGCTCCACGGTGCTCTATAAATGGAAGGCATGGGGCTTCCCTGGTGGCGCAGTGGTTGAGAACCTGCCTGCTGATGCAGGGGACACGGGTTCGAGCCCTGGTCTGGGAGGATCCCACACGCCGCAGAGCGGCTGGGCCCGTGAGCCACAACTACTGAGCCTGCGCGTCTGGAGCCTGTGCTCCGCGACAAGAAAGGCCGCGATAGAGGCCCGCGCACCGCGATGAAGAGTGGCCCCTGCTTGCCACAACTAGAGAAAGCCCTCACACAGAAACGAAGACCCAACACAGCAAAAAAATAAATTAATAAACTCCTACCCCCAACGTCAAAAAAAATGACCTTCTTTGCAATGAAGAAAAAAAAAAAACTGGAAGCCATGCCCGCGACATTTCTGTGGCCCTGTCAAGGCAACTGGGTCAGGGTTCTGGTCACTGATGAAATGCCCTGGGCTTTGCTCTGCACTGAGATCGTGACCCAGGCTCTTGTGTTAAAAGATCTGACAGTTCTGACAGTGTTTTGTGAACCACCTTCACGTATCTCAGTGTATCCTATGGTTAGTGGACCAAGTTACCTTGTTTCCTCAGCCAGGGACGACATTGTACCCGAGGATTAAATGAAAGCTTAGCTCAACCACTGTCTGGACAGGTTACTCTCACTGTACCCAAACGGAGGCATCTTTTTAAAAAATGGGAATTTCGGCATCTGGCACCTTGGGGGATTGGTGGGATGTAGTGATGGCTGGTGAATCGAGCTTGAGCTGGGAAATGTTTACTGGCTCTCGGGGGTGGGGAGTAGGGGTGGCAAGCCAGTCTTGATTGGTAGCATTTGCCAGTTTGTGGCCCATTTCAGGCTGCCAGCAGAAAGGCACTGAGCACAGAGCTGGGGAGCGTGCGTTCAGAAACCAGCACGGCCGTGGGGCCTGTAAAGGGGTGGCCGGGGAGGCAGATTTGGGTTGTGACTTGGGAGTAGTCAAGAGTTTGAAACAAGATCCCGTGCGACAACCATCCCTCGTGTCCCCTCTTCCCGGTGTGCCCAAGCCCTCCTCGCGACCGAGTCCCTCAAAGCAAAGAGACGAGAGTGGCATTTTTCCTTCAGCGTTTATTGGCAGGCAGCATTGTTTGCTGGCAGGCTCCTGTTCATTTCATCGGAACGGTGGCATGTTCGAGACGTGGCAAGAGGGCCTTGAAGGCTGGGAGCGTTTCAGGCAGGAGTGGCAGGAGTGGCAGGAGTGTGGCGGTCTTGCTGCTGGGCGCTTACTGCCTTGCACACCTTATCGCGGTGTAGCGGCGGCAGCACACTGCGGAGAACGAGGGGGCGAGAGCAGACTTCAGCACGGGCTGAACCCCCAGCTCCCCCCCAGCTCCCCGGCCCCCACCCACGGAGCGGACCCCCTCACCTCTCCTCCGCTTCTGGCAGCATTGCTTCCTCCTGCTGCGATATCTTCGTCTCGGGCGGCGGCGGCGTCTGCTCTGGCTCTGGCTGCGGCAACATCTGTTTCTGGCCATGGTGATGGATGGATTCGGCCTGGATGCTCAGAGCAGGGGATACCGCCTTGGTTGAGCCAGCCAACCTGTGAGCAGGTGGAACTTTGTGGGCTGTAAACCAGGGGCTGACCCGCAGGCCTCTTATAGGCGTGGCGAGGTCCCTGGTCCCTGTGAAGTCACAGAGGCCTGGAATATGCATCACGTCCATATATGCATCATGTCCATATATGGGCATGTGGGAGGCCCTCGCTGAAGGAGGGCGGGGCCGTGATGCGTGTGGGCCTCCAGGTCATCAGCGGAGGGGAGACGAGGTGACTTCCCTGTAAGGACGCCCACTCGCTCCTTCAGTTCGTCAGTCCGTCAGTTTGCAAGACATCACTGAACACCTGCTATGTGCCAGATTCTGGCGAGGCCCCAGCACACAGTGATAAACGAGGCAGACGTGTTCCTGCCTAATAAACTTTACAGTCTAAGTACAGGAGACGTGAATGAAATTACCACACGGAGTAATGATAATTGTGAAAAGTGCCGAGGAGAGGAAGTTCAGGTTTTCATGAGAATGCGTGTTGTGGGGGGGCTTGACCTCAGGAGAGGCCCTAGGAAAGCCTCCTAAGGAGGATGAGTCAGAATGGGAGGTGGGAAAAGCATCTGGGAAGAGGGAACAGCTGTGGCGAAGCTCAGAGGCAGCACGTGCGTGTGATTCCACTCACGTGCGATGTCCAGAGAGGGAGAGCCAGAGACACAGAGGTGGGTGGGTGGTGGCCTAGAAGCGGCTGGAATGGGAACGGGCTGCTCAGCGGGGGCAGGGTCTCCTTTTGGGGTGATGAACATGCTTGGGAAGCATGGGAGAGGGAGACAGGAGGGTCACAGGAAGAGATGTGAAGATGCTACGCCACTGGCTTGGAGGGTGGAGGGAGGGGCCCCGATCCCAGGAAAGCCGGAGGCCTCTAGGAGCTGAAAGACAAGGAGAAAGGTTATGCTCCCCGAGAGCCCTCAGGACCTGCTTGCACCTTGCTTTTAGCGCCATAAGGCCCGTGTGAGATAATTTGTGTTTTAAGCTATGAAGTTCATGGAAATTTATTACAATGGTGACAGGAAACTAATACAGAGGCCTCTTACATTAGTGCCCTCAGGCTCCCCCAGGGCACTTGCTCAAAATACGAATGCCCAGGCCTTACCCGCAGACCCTGCTAAGTCAGAATCTCCATGGCTGGAGCTTGATCTATTTTGTAAAAGCCTGCCCGGGGATCCATGTTCGGCCATCCTGCCAGCATCTTCTGACTGGCTGTGGAACCAATCTAGTAGGTGGGTCATGGAAGCGAGTTCATCTCCCAGCTCAGTGGCCTCACCTGCAAAGACGAGGCCGTCAATACCTGCCTTGCAGGTTGGATGTGAGGCCTGGAAGTGGCGAATGCCCGATACCTGTGCTCCACGGTGCTCTATAAATGGAAGGCATGGGGCTTCCCTGGTGGCGCAGTGGTTGAGAACCTGCCTGCTGATGCAGGGGACACGGGTTCGAGCCCTGGTCTGGGAGGATCCCACACGCCGCAGAGCGGCTGGGCCCGTGAGCCACAACTACTGAGCCTGCGCGTCTGGAGCCTGTGCTCCGCGACAAGAAAGGCCGCGATAGAGGCCCGCGCACCGCGATGAAGAGTGGCCCCTGCTTGCCACAACTAGAGAAAGCCCTCACACAGAAACGAAGACCCAACACAGCAAAAAAATAAATTAATAAACTCCTACCCCCAACGTCAAAAAAAATGACCTTCTTTGCAATGAAGAAAAAAAAAAAACTGGAAGCCATGCCCGCGACATTTCTGTGGCCCTGTCAAGGCAACTGGGTCAGGGTTCTGGTCACTGATGAAATGCCCTGGGCTTTGCTCTGCACTGAGATCGTGACCCAGGCTCTTGTGTTAAAAGATCTGACAGTTCTGACAGTGTTTTGTGAACCACCTTCACGTATCTCAGTGTATCCTATGGTTAGTGGACCAAGTTACCTTGTTTCCTCAGCCAGGGACGACATTGTACCCGAGGATTAAATGAAAGCTTAGCTCAACCACTGTCTGGACAGGTTACTCTCACTGTACCCAAACGGAGGCATCTTTTTAAAAAATGGGAATTTCGGCATCTGGCACCTTGGGGGATTGGTGGGATGTAGTGATGGCTGGTGAATCGAGCTTGAGCTGGGAAATGTTTACTGGCTCTCGGGGGTGGGGAGTAGGGGTGGCAAGCCAGTCTTGATTGGTAGCATTTGCCAGTTTGTGGCCCATTTCAGGCTGCCAGCAGAAAGGCACTGAGCACAGAGCTGGGGAGCGTGCGTTCAGAAACCAGCACGGCCGTGGGGCCTGTAAAGGGGTGGCCGGGGAGGCAGATTTGGGTTGTGACTTGGGAGTAGTCAAGAGTTTGAAACAAGATCCCGTGCGACAACCATCCCTCGTGTCCCCTCTTCCCGGTGTGCCCAAGCCCTCCTCGCGACCGAGTCCCTCAAAGCAAAGAGACGAGAGTGGCATTTTTCCTTCAGCGTTTATTGGCAGGCAGCATTGTTTGCTGGCAGGCTCCTGTTCATTTCATCGGAACGGTGGCATGTTCGAGACGTGGCAAGAGGGCCTTGAAGGCTGGGAGCGTTTCAGGCAGGAGTGGCAGGAGTGGCAGGAGTGTGGCGGTCTTGCTGCTGGGCGCTTACTGCCTTGCACACCTTATCGCGGTGTAGCGGCGGCAGCACACTGCGGAGAACGAGGGGGCGAGAGCAGACTTCAGCACGGGCTGAACCCCCAGCTCCCCCCCAGCTCCCCGGCCCCCACCCACGGAGCGGACCCCCTCACCTCTCCTCCGCTTCTGGCAGCATTGCTTCCTCCTGCTGCGATATCTTCGTCTCGGGCGGCGGCGGCGTCTGCTCTGGCTCTGGCTGCGGCAACATCTGTTTCTGGCCATGGTGATGGATGGATTCGGCCTGGATGCTCAGAGCAGGGGATACCGCCTTGGTTGAGCCAGCCAACCTGTGAGCAGGTGGAACTTTGTGGGCTGTAAACCAGGGGCTGACCCGCAGGCCTCTTATAGGCGTGGCGAGGTCCCTGGTCCCTGTGAAGTCACAGAGGCCTGGAATATGCATCACGTCCATATATGCATCATGTCCATATATGGGCATGTGGGAGGCCCTCGCTGAAGGAGGGCGGGGCCGTGATGCGTGTGGGCCTCCAGGTCATCAGCGGAGGGGAGACGAGGTGACTTCCCTGTAAGGACGCCCACTCGCTCCTTCAGTTCGTCAGTCCGTCAGTTTGCAAGACATCACTGAACACCTGCTATGTGCCAGATTCTGGCGAGGCCCCAGCACACAGTGATAAACGAGGCAGACGTGTTCCTGCCTAATAAACTTTACAGTCTAAGTACAGGAGACGTGAATGAAATTACCACACGGAGTAATGATAATTGTGAAAAGTGCCGAGGAGAGGAAGTTCAGGTTTTCATGAGAATGCGTGTTGTGGGGGGGCTTGACCTCAGGAGAGGCCCTAGGAAAGCCTCCTAAGGAGGATGAGTCAGAATGGGAGGTGGGAAAAGCATCTGGGAAGAGGGAACAGCTGTGGCGAAGCTCAGAGGCAGCACGTGCGTGTGATTCCACTCACGTGCGATGTCCAGAGAGGGAGAGCCAGAGACACAGAGGTGGGTGGGTGGTGGCCTAGAAGCGGCTGGAATGGGAACGGGCTGCTCAGCGGGGGCAGGGTCTCCTTTTGGGGTGATGAACATGCTTGGGAAGCATGGGAGAGGGAGACAGGAGGGTCACAGGAAGAGATGTGAAGATGCTACGCCACTGGCTTGGAGGGTGGAGGGAGGGGCCCCGATCCCAGGAAAGCCGGAGGCCTCTAGGAGCTGAAAGACAAGGAGAAAGGTTATGCTCCCCGAGAGCCCTCAGGACCTGCTTGCACCTTGCTTTTAGCGCCATAAGGCCCGTGTGAGATAATTTGTGTTTTAAGCTATGAAGTTCATGGAAATTTATTACAATGGTGACAGGAAACTAATACAGAGGCCTCTTACATTAGTGCCCTCAGGCTCCCCCAGGGCACTTGCTCAAAATACGAATGCCCAGGCCTTACCCGCAGACCCTGCTAAGTCAGAATCTCCATGGCTGGAGCTTGATCTATTTTGTAAAAGCCTGCCCGGGGATCCATGTTCGGCCATCCTGCCAGCATCTTCTGACTGGCTGTGGAACCAATCTAGTAGGTGGGTCATGGAAGCGAGTTCATCTCCCAGCTCAGTGGCCTCACCTGCAAAGACGAGGCCGTCAATACCTGCCTTGCAGGTTGGATGTGAGGCCTGGAAGTGGCGAATGCCCGATACCTGTGCTCCACGGTGCTCTATAAATGGAAGGCATGGGGCTTCCCTGGTGGCGCAGTGGTTGAGAACCTGCCTGCTGATGCAGGGGACACGGGTTCGAGCCCTGGTCTGGGAGGATCCCACACGCCGCAGAGCGGCTGGGCCCGTGAGCCACAACTACTGAGCCTGCGCGTCTGGAGCCTGTGCTCCGCGACAAGAAAGGCCGCGATAGAGGCCCGCGCACCGCGATGAAGAGTGGCCCCTGCTTGCCACAACTAGAGAAAGCCCTCACACAGAAACGAAGACCCAACACAGCAAAAAAATAAATTAATAAACTCCTACCCCCAACGTCAAAAAAAATGACCTTCTTTGCAATGAAGAAAAAAAAAAAACTGGAAGCCATGCCCGCGACATTTCTGTGGCCCTGTCAAGGCAACTGGGTCAGGGTTCTGGTCACTGATGAAATGCCCTGGGCTTTGCTCTGCACTGAGATCGTGACCCAGGCTCTTGTGTTAAAAGATCTGACAGTTCTGACAGTGTTTTGTGAACCACCTTCACGTATCTCAGTGTATCCTATGGTTAGTGGACCAAGTTACCTTGTTTCCTCAGCCAGGGACGACATTGTACCCGAGGATTAAATGAAAGCTTAGCTCAACCACTGTCTGGACAGGTTACTCTCACTGTACCCAAACGGAGGCATCTTTTTAAAAAATGGGAATTTCGGCATCTGGCACCTTGGGGGATTGGTGGGATGTAGTGATGGCTGGTGAATCGAGCTTGAGCTGGGAAATGTTTACTGGCTCTCGGGGGTGGGGAGTAGGGGTGGCAAGCCAGTCTTGATTGGTAGCATTTGCCAGTTTGTGGCCCATTTCAGGCTGCCAGCAGAAAGGCACTGAGCACAGAGCTGGGGAGCGTGCGTTCAGAAACCAGCACGGCCGTGGGGCCTGTAAAGGGGTGGCCGGGGAGGCAGATTTGGGTTGTGACTTGGGAGTAGTCAAGAGTTTGAAACAAGATCCCGTGCGACAACCATCCCTCGTGTCCCCTCTTCCCGGTGTGCCCAAGCCCTCCTCGCGACCGAGTCCCTCAAAGCAAAGAGACGAGAGTGGCATTTTTCCTTCAGCGTTTATTGGCAGGCAGCATTGTTTGCTGGCAGGCTCCTGTTCATTTCATCGGAACGGTGGCATGTTCGAGACGTGGCAAGAGGGCCTTGAAGGCTGGGAGCGTTTCAGGCAGGAGTGGCAGGAGTGGCAGGAGTGTGGCGGTCTTGCTGCTGGGCGCTTACTGCCTTGCACACCTTATCGCGGTGTAGCGGCGGCAGCACACTGCGGAGAACGAGGGGGCGAGAGCAGACTTCAGCACGGGCTGAACCCCCAGCTCCCCCCCAGCTCCCCGGCCCCCACCCACGGAGCGGACCCCCTCACCTCTCCTCCGCTTCTGGCAGCATTGCTTCCTCCTGCTGCGATATCTTCGTCTCGGGCGGCGGCGGCGTCTGCTCTGGCTCTGGCTGCGGCAACATCTGTTTCTGGCCATGGTGATGGATGGATTCGGCCTGGATGCTCAGAGCAGGGGATACCGCCTTGGTTGAGCCAGCCAACCTGTGAGCAGGTGGAACTTTGTGGGCTGTAAACCAGGGGCTGACCCGCAGGTCTCTTATAGGCGTGGCGAGGTCCCTGGTCCCTGTGAAGTCACAGAGGCCTGGAATATGCATCACGTCCATATATGCATCATGTCCATATATGGGCATGTGGGAGGCCCTCGCTGAAGGAGGGCGGGGCCGTGATGCGTGTGGGCCTCCAGGTCATCAGCGGAGGGGAGACGAGGTGACTTCCCTGTAAGGACGCCCACTCGCTCCTTCAGTTCGTCAGTCCGTCAGTTTGCAAGACATCACTGAACACCTGCTATGTGCCAGATTCTGGCGAGGCCCCAGCACACAGTGATAAACGAGGCAGACGTGTTCCTGCCTAATAAACTTTACAGTCTAAGTACAGGAGACGTGAATGAAATTACCACACGGAGTAATGATAATTGTGAAAAGTGCCGAGGAGAGGAAGTTCAGGTTTTCATGAGAATGCGTGTTGTGGGGGGGCTTGACCTCAGGAGAGGCCCTAGGAAAGCCTCCTAAGGAGGATGAGTCAGAATGGGAGGTGGGAAAAGCATCTGGGAAGAGGGAACAGCTGTGGCGAAGCTCAGAGGCAGCACGTGCGTGTGATTCCACTCACGTGCGATGTCCAGAGAGGGAGAGCCAGAGACACAGAGGTGGGTGGGTGGTGGCCTAGAAGCGGCTGGAGTGGGAACGGGCTGCTCAGCGGGGGCAGGGTCTCCTTTTGGGGTGATGAACATGCTTGGGAAGCATGGGAGAGGGAGACAGGAGGGTCACAGGAAGAGATGTGAAGATGCTACGCCACTGGCTTGGAGGGTGGAGGGAGGGGCCCCGATCCCAGGAAAGCCGGAGGCCTCTAGGAGCTGAAAGACAAGGAGAAAGGTTATGCTCCCCGAGAGCCCTCAGGACCTGCTTGCACCTTGCTTTTAGCGCCATAAGGCCCGTGTGAGATAATTTGTGTTTTAAGCTATGAAGTTCATGGAAATTTATTACAATGGTGACAGGAAACTAATACAGAGGCCTCTTACATTAGTGCCCTCAGGCTCCCCCAGGGCACTTGCTCAAAATACGAATGCCCAGGCCTTACCCGCAGACCCTGCTAAGTCAGAATCTCCATGGCTGGAGCTTGATCTATTTTGTAAAAGCCTGCCCGGGGATCCATGTTCGGCCATCCTGCCAGCATCTTCTGACTGGCTGTGGAACCAATCTAGTAGGTGGGTCATGGAAGCGAGTTCATCTCCCAGCTCAGTGGCCTCACCTGCAAAGACGAGGCCGTCAATACCTGCCTTGCAGGTTGGATGTGAGGCCTGGAAGTGGCGAATGCCCGATACCTGTGCTCCACGGTGCTCTATAAATGGAAGGCATGGGGCTTCCCTGGTGGCGCAGTGGTTGAGAACCTGCCTGCTGATGCAGGGGACACGGGTTCGAGCCCTGGTCTGGGAGGATCCCACACGCCGCAGAGCGGCTGGGCCCGTGAGCCACAACTACTGAGCCTGCGCGTCTGGAGCCTGTGCTCCGCGACAAGAAAGGCCGCGATAGAGGCCCGCGCACCGCGATGAAGAGTGGCCCCTGCTTGCCACAACTAGAGAAAGCCCTCACACAGAAACGAAGACCCAACACAGCAAAAAAATAAATTAATAAACTCCTACCCCCAACGTCAAAAAAAATGACCTTCTTTGCAATGAAGAAAAAAAAAAAACTGGAAGCCATGCCCGCGACATTTCTGTGGCCCTGTCAAGGCAACTGGGTCAGGGTTCTGGTCACTGATGAAATGCCCTGGGCTTTGCTCTGCACTGAGATCGTGACCCAGGCTCTTGTGTTAAAAGATCTGACAGTTCTGACAGTGTTTTGTGAACCACCTTCACGTATCTCAGTGTATCCTATGGTTAGTGGACCAAGTTACCTTGTTTCCTCAGCCAGGGACGACATTGTACCCGAGGATTAAATGAAAGCTTAGCTCAACCACTGTCTGGACAGGTTACTCTCACTGTACCCAAACGGAGGCATCTTTTTAAAAAATGGGAATTTCGGCATCTGGCACCTTGGGGGATTGGTGGGATGTAGTGATGGCTGGTGAATCGAGCTTGAGCTGGGAAATGTTTACTGGCTCTCGGGGGTGGGGAGTAGGGGTGGCAAGCCAGTCTTGATTGGTAGCATTTGCCAGTTTGTGGCCCATTTCAGGCTGCCAGCAGAAAGGCACTGAGCACAGAGCTGGGGAGCGTGCGTTCAGAAACCAGCACGGCCGTGGGGCCTGTAAAGGGGTGGCCGGGGAGGCAGATTTGGGTTGTGACTTGGGAGTAGTCAAGAGTTTGAAACAAGATCCCGTGCGACAACCATCCCTCGTGTCCCCTCTTCCCGGTGTGCCCAAGCCCTCCTCGCGACCGAGTCCCTCAAAGCAAAGAGACGAGAGTGGCATTTTTCCTTCAGCGTTTATTGGCAGGCAGCATTGTTTGCTGGCAGGCTCCTGTTCATTTCATCGGAACGGTGGCATGTTCGAGACGTGGCAAGAGGGCCTTGAAGGCTGGGAGCGTTTCAGGCAGGAGTGGCAGGAGTGGCAGGAGTGTGGCGGTCTTGCTGCTGGGCGCTTACTGCCTTGCACACCTTATCGCGGTGTAGCGGCGGCAGCACACTGCGGAGAACGAGGGGGCGAGAGCAGACTTCAGCACGGGCTGAACCCCCAGCTCCCCCCCAGCTCCCCGGCCCCCACCCACGGAGCGGACCCCCTCACCTCTCCTCCGCTTCTGGCAGCATTGCTTCCTCCTGCTGCGATATCTTCGTCTCGGGCGGCGGCGGCGTCTGCTCTGGCTCTGGCTGCGGCAACATCTGTTTCTGGCCATGGTGATGGATGGATTCGGCCTGGATGCTCAGAGCAGGGGATACCGCCTTGGTTGAGCCAGCCAACCTGTGAGCAGGTGGAACTTTGTGGGCTGTAAACCAGGGGCTGACCCGCAGGCCTCTTATAGGCGTGGCGAGGTCCCTGGTCCCTGTGAAGTCACAGAGGCCTGGAATATGCATCACGTCCATATATGCATCATGTCCATATATGGGCATGTGGGAGGCCCTCGCTGAAGGAGGGCGGGGCCGTGATGCGTGTGGGCCTCCAGGTCATCAGCGGAGGGGAGACGAGGTGACTTCCCTGTAAGGACGCCCACTCGCTCCTTCAGTTCGTCAGTCCGTCAGTTTGCAAGACATCACTGAACACCTGCTATGTGCCAGATTCTGGCGAGGCCCCAGCACACAGTGATAAACGAGGCAGACGTGTTCCTGCCTAATAAACTTTACAGTCTAAGTACAGGAGACGTGAATGAAATTACCACACGGAGTAATGATAATTGTGAAAAGTGCCGAGGAGAGGAAGTTCAGGTTTTCATGAGAATGCGTGTTGTGGGGGGGCTTGACCTCAGGAGAGGCCCTAGGAAAGCCTCCTAAGGAGGATGAGTCAGAATGGGAGGTGGGAAAAGCATCTGGGAAGAGGGAACAGCTGTGGCGAAGCTCAGAGGCAGCACGTGCGTGTGATTCCACTCACGTGCGATGTCCAGAGAGGGAGAGCCAGAGACACAGAGGTGGGTGGGTGGTGGCCTAGAAGCGGCTGGAGTGGGAACGGGCTGCTCAGCGGGGGCAGGGTCTCCTTTTGGGGTGATGAACATGCTTGGGAAGCATGGGAGAGGGAGACAGGAGGGTCACAGGAAGAGATGTGAAGATGCTACGCCACTGGCTTGGAGGGTGGAGGGAGGGGCCCCGATCCCAGGAAAGCCGGAGGCCTCTAGGAGCTGAAAGACAAGGAGAAAGGTTATGCTCCCCGAGAGCCCTCAGGACCTGCTTGCACCTTGCTTTTAGCGCCATAAGGCCCGTGTGAGATAATTTGTGTTTTAAGCTATGAAGTTCATGGAAATTTATTACAATGGTGACAGGAAACTAATACAGAGGCCTCTTACATTAGTGCCCTCAGGCTCCCCCAGGGCACTTGCTCAAAATACGAATGCCCAGGCCTTACCCGCAGACCCTGCTAAGTCAGAATCTCCATGGCTGGAGCTTGATCTATTTTGTAAAAGCCTGCCCGGGGATCCATGTTCGGCCATCCTGCCAGCATCTTCTGACTGGCTGTGGAACCAATCTAGTAGGTGGGTCATGGAAGCGAGTTCATCTCCCAGCTCAGTGGCCTCACCTGCAAAGACGAGGCCGTCAATACCTGCCTTGCAGGTTGGATGTGAGGCCTGGAAGTGGCGAATGCCCGATACCTGTGCTCCACGGTGCTCTATAAATGGAAGGCATGGGGCTTCCCTGGTGGCGCAGTGGTTGAGAACCTGCCTGCTGATGCAGGGGACACGGGTTCGAGCCCTGGTCTGGGAGGATCCCACACGCCGCAGAGCGGCTGGGCCCGTGAGCCACAACTACTGAGCCTGCGCGTCTGGAGCCTGTGCTCCGCGACAAGAAAGGCCGCGATAGAGGCCCGCGCACCGCGATGAAGAGTGGCCCCTGCTTGCCACAACTAGAGAAAGCCCTCACACAGAAACGAAGACCCAACACAGCAAAAAAATAAATTAATAAACTCCTACCCCCAACGTCAAAAAAAATGACCTTCTTTGCAATGAAGAAAAAAAAAAAACTGGAAGCCATGCCCGTGACATTTCTGTGGCCCTGTCAAGGCAACTGGGTCAGGGTTCTGGTCACTGATGAAATGCCCTGGGCTTTGCTCTGCACTGAGATCGTGACCCAGGCTCTTGTGTTAAAAGATCTGACAGTTCTGACAGTGTTTTGTGAACCACCTTCACGTATCTCAGTGTATCCTATGGTTAGTGGACCAAGTTACCTTGTTTCCTCAGCCAGGGACGACATTGTACCCGAGGATTAAATGAAAGCTTAGCTCAACCACTGTCTGGACAGGTTACTCTCACTGTACCCAAACGGAGGCATCTTTTTAAAAAATGGGAATTTCGGCATCTGGCACCTTGGGGGATTGGTGGGATGTAGTGATGGCTGGTGAATCGAGCTTGAGCTGGGAAATGTTTACTGGCTCTCGGGGGTGGGGAGTAGGGGTGGCAAGCCAGTCTTGATTGGTAGCATTTGCCAGTTTGTGGCCCATTTCAGGCTGCCAGCAGAAAGGCACTGAGCACAGAGCTGGGGAGCGTGCGTTCAGAAACCAGCACGGCCGTGGGGCCTGTAAAGGGGTGGCCGGGGAGGCAGATTTGGGTTGTGACTTGGGAGTAGTCAAGAGTTTGAAACAAGATCCCGTGCGACAACCATCCCTCGTGTCCCCTCTTCCCGGTGTGCCCAAGCCCTCCTCGCGACCGAGTCCCTCAAAGCAAAGAGACGAGAGTGGCATTTTTCCTTCAGCGTTTATTGGCAGGCAGCATTGTTTGCTGGCAGGCTCCTGTTCATTTCATCGGAACGGTGGCATGTTCGAGACGTGGCAAGAGGGCCTTGAAGGCTGGGAGCGTTTCAGGCAGGAGTGGCAGGAGTGGCAGGAGTGTGGCGGTCTTGCTGCTGGGCGCTTACTGCCTTGCACACCTTATCGCGGTGTAGCGGCGGCAGCACACTGCGGAGAACGAGGGGGCGAGAGCAGACTTCAGCACGGGCTGAACCCCCAGCTCCCCCCCAGCTCCCCGGCCCCCACCCACGGAGCGGACCCCCTCACCTCTCCTCCGCTTCTGGCAGCATTGCTTCCTCCTGCTGCGATATCTTCGTCTCGGGCGGCGGCGGCGTCTGCTCTGGCTCTGGCTGCGGCAACATCTGTTTCTGGCCATGGTGATGGATGGATTCGGCCTGGATGCTCAGAGCAGGGGATACCGCCTTGGTTGAGCCAGCCAACCTGTGAGCAGGTGGAACTTTGTGGGCTGTAAACCAGGGGCTGACCCGCAGGCCTCTTATAGGCGTGGCGAGGTCCCTGGTCCCTGTGAAGTCACAGAGGCCTGGAATATGCATCACGTCCATATATGCATCATGTCCATATATGGGCATGTGGGAGGCCCTCGCTGAAGGAGGGCGGGGCCGTGATGCGTGTGGGCCTCCAGGTCATCAGCGGAGGGGAGACGAGGTGACTTCCCTGTAAGGACGCCCACTCGCTCCTTCAGTTCGTCAGTCCGTCAGTTTGCAAGACATCACTGAACACCTGCTATGTGCCAGATTCTGGCGAGGCCCCAGCACACAGTGATAAACGAGGCAGACGTGTTCCTGCCTAATAAACTTTACAGTCTAAGTACAGGAGACGTGAATGAAATTACCACACGGAGTAATGATAATTGTGAAAAGTGCCGAGGAGAGGAAGTTCAGGTTTTCATGAGAATGCGTGTTGTGGGGGGGCTTGACCTCAGGAGAGGCCCTAGGAAAGCCTCCTAAGGAGGATGAGTCAGAATGGGAGGTGGGAAAAGCATCTGGGAAGAGGGAACAGCTGTGGCGAAGCTCAGAGGCAGCACGTGCGTGTGATTCCACTCACGTGCGATGTCCAGAGAGGGAGAGCCAGAGACACAGAGGTGGGTGGGTGGTGGCCTAGAAGCGGCTGGAGTGGGAACGGGCTGCTCAGCGGGGGCAGGGTCTCCTTTTGGGGTGATGAACATGCTTGGGAAGCATGGGAGAGGGAGACAGGAGGGTCACAGGAAGAGATGTGAAGATGCTACGCCACTGGCTTGGAGGGTGGAGGGAGGGGCCCCGATCCCAGGAAAGCCGGAGGCCTCTAGGAGCTGAAAGACAAGGAGAAAGGTTATGCTCCCCGAGAGCCCTCAGGACCTGCTTGCACCTTGCTTTTAGCGCCATAAGGCCCGTGTGAGATAATTTGTGTTTTAAGCTATGAAGTTCATGGAAATTTATTACAATGGTGACAGGAAACTAATACAGAGGCCTCTTACATTAGTGCCCTCAGGCTCCCCCAGGGCACTTGCTCAAAATACGAATGCCCAGGCCTTACCCGCAGACCCTGCTAAGTCAGAATCTCCATGGCTGGAGCTTGATCTATTTTGTAAAAGCCTGCCCGGGGATCCATGTTCGGCCATCCTGCCAGCATCTTCTGACTGGCTGTGGAACCAATCTAGTAGGTGGGTCATGGAAGCGAGTTCATCTCCCAGCTCAGTGGCCTCACCTGCAAAGACGAGGCCGTCAATACCTGCCTTGCAGGTTGGATGTGAGGCCTGGAAGTGGCGAATGCCCGATACCTGTGCTCCACGGTGCTCTATAAATGGAAGGCATGGGGCTTCCCTGGTGGCGCAGTGGTTGAGAACCTGCCTGCTGATGCAGGGGACACGGGTTCGAGCCCTGGTCTGGGAGGATCCCACACGCCGCAGAGCGGCTGGGCCCGTGAGCCACAACTACTGAGCCTGCGCGTCTGGAGCCTGTGCTCCGCGACAAGAAAGGCCGCGATAGAGGCCCGCGCACCGCGATGAAGAGTGGCCCCTGCTTGCCACAACTAGAGAAAGCCCTCACACAGAAACGAAGACCCAACACAGCAAAAAAATAAATTAATAAACTCCTACCCCCAACGTCAAAAAAAATGACCTTCTTTGCAATGAAGAAAAAAAAAAAACTGGAAGCCATGCCCGCGACATTTCTGTGGCCCTGTCAAGGCAACTGGGTCAGGGTTCTGGTCACTGATGAAATGCCCTGGGCTTTGCTCTGCACTGAGATCGTGACCCAGGCTCTTGTGTTAAAAGATCTGACAGTTCTGACAGTGTTTTGTGAACCACCTTCACGTATCTCAGTGTATCCTATGGTTAGTGGACCAAGTTACCTTGTTTCCTCAGCCAGGGACGACATTGTACCCGAGGATTAAATGAAAGCTTAGCTCAACCACTGTCTGGACAGGTTACTCTCACTGTACCCAAACGGAGGCATCTTTTTAAAAAATGGGAATTTCGGCATCTGGCACCTTGGGGGATTGGTGGGATGTAGTGATGGCTGGTGAATCGAGCTTGAGCTGGGAAATGTTTACTGGCTCTCGGGGGTGGGGAGTAGGGGTGGCAAGCCAGTCTTGATTGGTAGCATTTGCCAGTTTGTGGCCCATTTCAGGCTGCCAGCAGAAAGGCACTGAGCACAGAGCTGGGGAGCGTGCGTTCAGAAACCAGCACGGCCGTGGGGCCTGTAAAGGGGTGGCCGGGGAGGCAGATTTGGGTTGTGACTTGGGAGTAGTCAAGAGTTTGAAACAAGATCCCGTGCGACAACCATCCCTCGTGTCCCCTCTTCCCGGTGTGCCCAAGCCCTCCTCGCGACCGAGTCCCTCAAAGCAAAGAGACGAGAGTGGCATTTTTCCTTCAGCGTTTATTGGCAGGCAGCATTGTTTGCTGGCAGGCTCCTGTTCATTTCATCGGAACGGTGGCATGTTCGAGACGTGGCAAGAGGGCCTTGAAGGCTGGGAGCGTTTCAGGCAGGAGTGGCAGGAGTGGCAGGAGTGTGGCGGTCTTGCTGCTGGGCGCTTACTGCCTTGCACACCTTATCGCGGTGTAGCGGCGGCAGCACACTGCGGAGAACGAGGGGGCGAGAGCAGACTTCAGCACGGGCTGAACCCCCAGCTCCCCCCCAGCTCCCCGGCCCCCACCCACGGAGCGGACCCCCTCACCTCTCCTCCGCTTCTGGCAGCATTGCTTCCTCCTGCTGCGATATCTTCGTCTCGGGCGGCGGCGGCGTCTGCTCTGGCTCTGGCTGCGGCAACATCTGTTTCTGGCCATGGTGATGGATGGATTCGGCCTGGATGCTCAGAGCAGGGGATACCGCCTTGGTTGAGCCAGCCAACCTGTGAGCAGGTGGAACTTTGTGGGCTGTAAACCAGGGGCTGACCCGCAGGCCTCTTATAGGCGTGGCGAGGTCCCTGGTCCCTGTGAAGTCACAGAGGCCTGGAATATGCATCACGTCCATATATGCATCATGTCCATATATGGGCATGTGGGAGGCCCTCGCTGAAGGAGGGCGGGGCCGTGATGCGTGTGGGCCTCCAGGTCATCAGCGGAGGGGAGACGAGGTGACTTCCCTGTAAGGACGCCCACTCGCTCCTTCAGTTCGTCAGTCCGTCAGTTTGCAAGACATCACTGAACACCTGCTATGTGCCAGATTCTGGCGAGGCCCCAGCACACAGTGATAAACGAGGCAGACGTGTTCCTGCCTAATAAACTTTACAGTCTAAGTACAGGAGACGTGAATGAAATTACCACACGGAGTAATGATAATTGTGAAAAGTGCCGAGGAGAGGAAGTTCAGGTTTTCATGAGAATGCGTGTTGTGGGGGGGCTTGACCTCAGGAGAGGCCCTAGGAAAGCCTCCTAAGGAGGATGAGTCAGAATGGGAGGTGGGAAAAGCATCTGGGAAGAGGGAACAGCTGTGGCGAAGCTCAGAGGCAGCACGTGCGTGTGATTCCACTCACGTGCGATGTCCAGAGAGGGAGAGCCAGAGACACAGAGGTGGGTGGGTGGTGGCCTAGAAGCGGCTGGAGTGGGAACGGGCTGCTCAGCGGGGGCAGGGTCTCCTTTTGGGGTGATGAACATGCTTGGGAAGCATGGGAGAGGGAGACAGGAGGGTCACAGGAAGAGATGTGAAGATGCTACGCCACTGGCTTGGAGGGTGGAGGGAGGGGCCCCGATCCCAGGAAAGCCGGAGGCCTCTAGGAGCTGAAAGACAAGGAGAAAGGTTATGCTCCCCGAGAGCCCTCAGGACCTGCTTGCACCTTGCTTTTAGCGCCATAAGGCCCGTGTGAGATAATTTGTGTTTTAAGCTATGAAGTTCATGGAAATTTATTACAATGGTGACAGGAAACTAATACAGAGGCCTCTTACATTAGTGCCCTCAGGCTCCCCCAGGGCACTTGCTCAAAATACGAATGCCCAGGCCTTACCCGCAGACCCTGCTAAGTCAGAATCTCCATGGCTGGAGCTTGATCTATTTTGTAAAAGCCTGCCCGGGGATCCATGTTCGGCCATCCTGCCAGCATCTTCTGACTGGCTGTGGAACCAATCTAGTAGGTGGGTCATGGAAGCGAGTTCATCTCCCAGCTCAGTGGCCTCACCTGCAAAGACGAGGCCGTCAATACCTGCCTTGCAGGTTGGATGTGAGGCCTGGAAGTGGCGAATGCCCGATACCTGTGCTCCACGGTGCTCTATAAATGGAAGGCATGGGGCTTCCCTGGTGGCGCAGTGGTTGAGAACCTGCCTGCTGATGCAGGGGACACGGGTTCGAGCCCTGGTCTGGGAGGATCCCACACGCCGCAGAGCGGCTGGGCCCGTGAGCCACAACTACTGAGCCTGCGCGTCTGGAGCCTGTGCTCCGCGACAAGAAAGGCCGCGATAGAGGCCCGCGCACCGCGATGAAGAGTGGCCCCTGCTTGCCACAACTAGAGAAAGCCCTCACACAGAAACGAAGACCCAACACAGCAAAAAAATAAATTAATAAACTCCTACCCCCAACGTCAAAAAAAATGACCTTCTTTGCAATGAAGAAAAAAAAAAAACTGGAAGCCATGCCCGCGACATTTCTGTGGCCCTGTCAAGGCAACTGGGTCAGGGTTCTGGTCACTGATGAAATGCCCTGGGCTTTGCTCTGCACTGAGATCGTGACCCAGGCTCTTGTGTTAAAAGATCTGACAGTTCTGACAGTGTTTTGTGAACCACCTTCACGTATCTCAGTGTATCCTATGGTTAGTGGACCAAGTTACCTTGTTTCCTCAGCCAGGGACGACATTGTACCCGAGGATTAAATGAAAGCTTAGCTCAACCACTGTCTGGACAGGTTACTCTCACTGTACCCAAACGGAGGCATCTTTTTAAAAAATGGGAATTTCGGCATCTGGCACCTTGGGGGATTGGTGGGATGTAGTGATGGCTGGTGAATCGAGCTTGAGCTGGGAAATGTTTACTGGCTCTCGGGGGTGGGGAGTAGGGGTGGCAAGCCAGTCTTGATTGGTAGCATTTGCCAGTTTGTGGCCCATTTCAGGCTGCCAGCAGAAAGGCACTGAGCACAGAGCTGGGGAGCGTGCGTTCAGAAACCAGCACGGCCGTGGGGCCTGTAAAGGGGTGGCCGGGGAGGCAGATTTGGGTTGTGACTTGGGAGTAGTCAAGAGTTTGAAACAAGATCCCGTGCGACAACCATCCCTCGTGTCCCCTCTTCCCGGTGTGCCCAAGCCCTCCTCGCGACCGAGTCCCTCAAAGCAAAGAGACGAGAGTGGCATTTTTCCTTCAGCGTTTATTGGCAGGCAGCATTGTTTGCTGGCAGGCTCCTGTTCATTTCATCGGAACGGTGGCATGTTCGAGACGTGGCAAGAGGGCCTTGAAGGCTGGGAGCGTTTCAGGCAGGAGTGGCAGGAGTGGCAGGAGTGTGGCGGTCTTGCTGCTGGGCGCTTACTGCCTTGCACACCTTATCGCGGTGTAGCGGCGGCAGCACACTGCGGAGAACGAGGGGGCGAGAGCAGACTTCAGCACGGGCTGAACCCCCAGCTCCCCCCCAGCTCCCCGGCCCCCACCCACGGAGCGGACCCCCTCACCTCTCCTCCGCTTCTGGCAGCATTGCTTCCTCCTGCTGCGATATCTTCGTCTCGGGCGGCGGCGGCGTCTGCTCTGGCTCTGGCTGCGGCAACATCTGTTTCTGGCCATGGTGATGGATGGATTCGGCCTGGATGCTCAGAGCAGGGGATACCGCCTTGGTTGAGCCAGCCAACCTGTGAGCAGGTGGAACTTTGTGGGCTGTAAACCAGGGGCTGACCCGCAGGCCTCTTATAGGCGTGGCGAGGTCCCTGGTCCCTGTGAAGTCACAGAGGCCTGGAATATGCATCACGTCCATATATGCATCATGTCCATATATGGGCATGTGGGAGGCCCTCGCTGAAGGAGGGCGGGGCCGTGATGCGTGTGGGCCTCCAGGTCATCAGCGGAGGGGAGACGAGGTGACTTCCCTGTAAGGACGCCCACTCGCTCCTTCAGTTCGTCAGTCCGTCAGTTTGCAAGACATCACTGAACACCTGCTATGTGCCAGATTCTGGCGAGGCCCCAGCACACAGTGATAAACGAGGCAGACGTGTTCCTGCCTAATAAACTTTACAGTCTAAGTACAGGAGACGTGAATGAAATTACCACACGGAGTAATGATAATTGTGAAAAGTGCCGAGGAGAGGAAGTTCAGGTTTTCATGAGAATGCGTGTTGTGGGGGGGCTTGACCTCAGGAGAGGCCCTAGGAAAGCCTCCTAAGGAGGATGAGTCAGAATGGGAGGTGGGAAAAGCATCTGGGAAGAGGGAACAGCTGTGGCGAAGCTCAGAGGCAGCACGTGCGTGTGATTCCACTCACGTGCGATGTCCAGAGAGGGAGAGCCAGAGACACAGAGGTGGGTGGGTGGTGGCCTAGAAGCGGCTGGAATGGGAACGGGCTGCTCAGCGGGGGCAGGGTCTCCTTTTGGGGTGATGAACATGCTTGGGAAGCATGGGAGAGGGAGACAGGAGGGTCACAGGAAGAGATGTGAAGATGCTACGCCACTGGCTTGGAGGGTGGAGGGAGGGGCCCCGATCCCAGGAAAGCCGGAGGCCTCTAGGAGCTGAAAGACAAGGAGAAAGGTTATGCTCCCCGAGAGCCCTCAGGACCTGCTTGCACCTTGCTTTTAGCGCCATAAGGCCCGTGTGAGATAATTTGTGTTTTAAGCTATGAAGTTCATGGAAATTTATTACAATGGTGACAGGAAACTAATACAGAGGCCTCTTACATTAGTGCCCTCAGGCTCCCCCAGGGCACTTGCTCAAAATACGAATGCCCAGGCCTTACCCGCAGACCCTGCTAAGTCAGAATCTCCATGGCTGGAGCTTGATCTATTTTGTAAAAGCCTGCCCGGGGATCCATGTTCGGCCATCCTGCCAGCATCTTCTGACTGGCTGTGGAACCAATCTAGTAGGTGGGTCATGGAAGCGAGTTCATCTCCCAGCTCAGTGGCCTCACCTGCAAAGACGAGGCCGTCAATACCTGCCTTGCAGGTTGGATGTGAGGCCTGGAAGTGGCGAATGCCCGATACCTGTGCTCCACGGTGCTCTATAAATGGAAGGCATGGGGCTTCCCTGGTGGCGCAGTGGTTGAGAACCTGCCTGCTGATGCAGGGGACACGGGTTCGAGCCCTGGTCTGGGAGGATCCCACACGCCGCAGAGCGGCTGGGCCCGTGAGCCACAACTACTGAGCCTGCGCGTCTGGAGCCTGTGCTCCGCGACAAGAAAGGCCGCGATAGAGGCCCGCGCACCGCGATGAAGAGTGGCCCCTGCTTGCCACAACTAGAGAAAGCCCTCACACAGAAACGAAGACCCAACACAGCAAAAAAATAAATTAATAAACTCCTACCCCCAACGTCAAAAAAAATGACCTTCTTTGCAATGAAGAAAAAAAAAAAACTGGAAGCCATGCCCGCGACATTTCTGTGGCCCTGTCAAGGCAACTGGGTCAGGGTTCTGGTCACTGATGAAATGCCCTGGGCTTTGCTCTGCACTGAGATCGTGACCCAGGCTCTTGTGTTAAAAGATCTGACAGTTCTGACAGTGTTTTGTGAACCACCTTCACGTATCTCAGTGTATCCTATGGTTAGTGGACCAAGTTACCTTGTTTCCTCAGCCAGGGACGACATTGTACCCGAGGATTAAATGAAAGCTTAGCTCAACCACTGTCTGGACAGGTTACTCTCACTGTACCCAAACGGAGGCATCTTTTTAAAAAATGGGAATTTCGGCATCTGGCACCTTGGGGGATTGGTGGGATGTAGTGATGGCTGGTGAATCGAGCTTGAGCTGGGAAATGTTTACTGGCTCTCGGGGGTGGGGAGTAGGGGTGGCAAGCCAGTCTTGATTGGTAGCATTTGCCAGTTTGTGGCCCATTTCAGGCTGCCAGCAGAAAGGCACTGAGCACAGAGCTGGGGAGCGTGCGTTCAGAAACCAGCACGGCCGTGGGGCCTGTAAAGGGGTGGCCGGGGAGGCAGATTTGGGTTGTGACTTGGGAGTAGTCAAGAGTTTGAAACAAGATCCCGTGCGACAACCATCCCTCGTGTCCCCTCTTCCCGGTGTGCCCAAGCCCTCCTCGCGACCGAGTCCCTCAAAGCAAAGAGACGAGAGTGGCATTTTTCCTTCAGCGTTTATTGGCAGGCAGCATTGTTTGCTGGCAGGCTCCTGTTCATTTCATCGGAACGGTGGCATGTTCGAGACGTGGCAAGAGGGCCTTGAAGGCTGGGAGCGTTTCAGGCAGGAGTGGCAGGAGTGGCAGGAGTGTGGCGGTCTTGCTGCTGGGCGCTTACTGCCTTGCACACCTTATCGCGGTGTAGCGGCGGCAGCACACTGCGGAGAACGAGGGGGCGAGAGCAGACTTCAGCACGGGCTGAACCCCCAGCTCCCCCCCAGCTCCCCGGCCCCCACCCACGGAGCGGACCCCCTCACCTCTCCTCCGCTTCTGGCAGCATTGCTTCCTCCTGCTGCGATATCTTCGTCTCGGGCGGCGGCGGCGTCTGCTCTGGCTCTGGCTGCGGCAACATCTGTTTCTGGCCATGGTGATGGATGGATTCGGCCTGGATGCTCAGAGCAGGGGATACCGCCTTGGTTGAGCCAGCCAACCTGTGAGCAGGTGGAACTTTGTGGGCTGTAAACCAGGGGCTGACCCGCAGGCCTCTTATAGGCGTGGCGAGGTCCCTGGTCCCTGTGAAGTCACAGAGGCCTGGAATATGCATCACGTCCATATATGCATCATGTCCATATATGGGCATGTGGGAGGCCCTCGCTGAAGGAGGGCGGGGCCGTGATGCGTGTGGGCCTCCAGGTCATCAGCGGAGGGGAGACGAGGTGACTTCCCTGTAAGGACGCCCACTCGCTCCTTCAGTTCGTCAGTCCGTCAGTTTGCAAGACATCACTGAACACCTGCTATGTGCCAGATTCTGGCGAGGCCCCAGCACACAGTGATAAACGAGGCAGACGTGTTCCTGCCTAATAAACTTTACAGTCTAAGTACAGGAGACGTGAATGAAATTACCACACGGAGTAATGATAATTGTGAAAAGTGCCGAGGAGAGGAAGTTCAGGTTTTCATGAGAATGCGTGTTGTGGGGGGGCTTGACCTCAGGAGAGGCCCTAGGAAAGCCTCCTAAGGAGGATGAGTCAGAATGGGAGGTGGGAAAAGCATCTGGGAAGAGGGAACAGCTGTGGCGAAGCTCAGAGGCAGCACGTGCGTGTGATTCCACTCACGTGCGATGTCCAGAGAGGGAGAGCCAGAGACACAGAGGTGGGTGGGTGGTGGCCTAGAAGCGGCTGGAGTGGGAACGGGCTGCTCAGCGGGGGCAGGGTCTCCTTTTGGGGTGATGAACATGCTTGGGAAGCATGGGAGAGGGAGACAGGAGGGTCACAGGAAGAGATGTGAAGATGCTACGCCACTGGCTTGGAGGGTGGAGGGAGGGGCCCCGATCCCAGGAAAGCCGGAGGCCTCTAGGAGCTGAAAGACAAGGAGAAAGGTTATGCTCCCCGAGAGCCCTCAGGACCTGCTTGCACCTTGCTTTTAGCGCCATAAGGCCCGTGTGAGATAATTTGTGTTTTAAGCTATGAAGTTCATGGAAATTTATTACAATGGTGACAGGAAACTAATACAGAGGCCTCTTACATTAGTGCCCTCAGGCTCCCCCAGGGCACTTGCTCAAAATACGAATGCCCAGGCCTTACCCGCAGACCCTGCTAAGTCAGAATCTCCATGGCTGGAGCTTGATCTATTTTGTAAAAGCCTGCCCGGGGATCCATGTTCGGCCATCCTGCCAGCATCTTCTGACTGGCTGTGGAACCAATCTAGTAGGTGGGTCATGGAAGCGAGTTCATCTCCCAGCTCAGTGGCCTCACCTGCAAAGACGAGGCCGTCAATACCTGCCTTGCAGGTTGGATGTGAGGCCTGGAAGTGGCGAATGCCCGATACCTGTGCTCCACGGTGCTCTATAAATGGAAGGCATGGGGCTTCCCTGGTGGCGCAGTGGTTGAGAACCTGCCTGCTGATGCAGGGGACACGGGTTCGAGCCCTGGTCTGGGAGGATCCCACACGCCGCAGAGCGGCTGGGCCCGTGAGCCACAACTACTGAGCCTGCGCGTCTGGAGCCTGTGCTCCGCGACAAGAAAGGCCGCGATAGAGGCCCGCGCACCGCGATGAAGAGTGGCCCCTGCTTGCCACAACTAGAGAAAGCCCTCACACAGAAACGAAGACCCAACACAGCAAAAAAATAAATTAATAAACTCCTACCCCCAACGTCAAAAAAAATGACCTTCTTTGCAATGAAGAAAAAAAAAAAACTGGAAGCCATGCCCGCGACATTTCTGTGGCCCTGTCAAGGCAACTGGGTCAGGGTTCTGGTCACTGATGAAATGCCCTGGGCTTTGCTCTGCACTGAGATCGTGACCCAGGCTCTTGTGTTAAAAGATCTGACAGTTCTGACAGTGTTTTGTGAACCACCTTCACGTATCTCAGTGTATCCTATGGTTAGTGGACCAAGTTACCTTGTTTCCTCAGCCAGGGACGACATTGTACCCGAGGATTAAATGAAAGCTTAGCTCAACCACTGTCTGGACAGGTTACTCTCACTGTACCCAAACGGAGGCATCTTTTTAAAAAATGGGAATTTCGGCATCTGGCACCTTGGGGGATTGGTGGGATGTAGTGATGGCTGGTGAATCGAGCTTGAGCTGGGAAATGTTTACTGGCTCTCGGGGGTGGGGAGTAGGGGTGGCAAGCCAGTCTTGATTGGTAGCATTTGCCAGTTTGTGGCCCATTTCAGGCTGCCAGCAGAAAGGCACTGAGCACAGAGCTGGGGAGCGTGCGTTCAGAAACCAGCACGGCCGTGGGGCCTGTAAAGGGGTGGCCGGGGAGGCAGATTTGGGTTGTGACTTGGGAGTAGTCAAGAGTTTGAAACAAGATCCCGTGCGACAACCATCCCTCGTGTCCCCTCTTCCCGGTGTGCCCAAGCCCTCCTCGCGACCGAGTCCCTCAAAGCAAAGAGACGAGAGTGGCATTTTTCCTTCAGCGTTTATTGGCAGGCAGCATTGTTTGCTGGCAGGCTCCTGTTCATTTCATCGGAACGGTGGCATGTTCGAGACGTGGCAAGAGGGCCTTGAAGGCTGGGAGCGTTTCAGGCAGGAGTGGCAGGAGTGGCAGGAGTGTGGCGGTCTTGCTGCTGGGCGCTTACTGCCTTGCACACCTTATCGCGGTGTAGCGGCGGCAGCACACTGCGGAGAACGAGGGGGCGAGAGCAGACTTCAGCACGGGCTGAACCCCCAGCTCCCCCCCAGCTCCCCGGCCCCCACCCACGGAGCGGACCCCCTCACCTCTCCTCCGCTTCTGGCAGCATTGCTTCCTCCTGCTGCGATATCTTCGTCTCGGGCGGCGGCGGCGTCTGCTCTGGCTCTGGCTGCGGCAACATCTGTTTCTGGCCATGGTGATGGATGGATTCGGCCTGGATGCTCAGAGCAGGGGATACCGCCTTGGTTGAGCCAGCCAACCTGTGAGCAGGTGGAACTTTGTGGGCTGTAAACCAGGGGCTGACCCGCAGGTCTCTTATAGGCGTGGCGAGGTCCCTGGTCCCTGTGAAGTCACAGAGGCCTGGAATATGCATCACGTCCATATATGCATCATGTCCATATATGGGCATGTGGGAGGCCCTCGCTGAAGGAGGGCGGGGCCGTGATGCGTGTGGGCCTCCAGGTCATCAGCGGAGGGGAGACGAGGTGACTTCCCTGTAAGGACGCCCACTCGCTCCTTCAGTTCGTCAGTCCGTCAGTTTGCAAGACATCACTGAACACCTGCTATGTGCCAGATTCTGGCGAGGCCCCAGCACACAGTGATAAACGAGGCAGACGTGTTCCTGCCTAATAAACTTTACAGTCTAAGTACAGGAGACGTGAATGAAATTACCACACGGAGTAATGATAATTGTGAAAAGTGCCGAGGAGAGGAAGTTCAGGTTTTCATGAGAATGCGTGTTGTGGGGGGGCTTGACCTCAGGAGAGGCCCTAGGAAAGCCTCCTAAGGAGGATGAGTCAGAATGGGAGGTGGGAAAAGCATCTGGGAAGAGGGAACAGCTGTGGCGAAGCTCAGAGGCAGCACGTGCGTGTGATTCCACTCACGTGCGATGTCCAGAGAGGGAGAGCCAGAGACACAGAGGTGGGTGGGTGGTGGCCTAGAAGCGGCTGGAGTGGGAACGGGCTGCTCAGCGGGGGCAGGGTCTCCTTTTGGGGTGATGAACATGCTTGGGAAGCATGGGAGAGGGAGACAGGAGGGTCACAGGAAGAGATGTGAAGATGCTACGCCACTGGCTTGGAGGGTGGAGGGAGGGGCCCCGATCCCAGGAAAGCCGGAGGCCTCTAGGAGCTGAAAGACAAGGAGAAAGGTTATGCTCCCCGAGAGCCCTCAGGACCTGCTTGCACCTTGCTTTTAGCGCCATAAGGCCCGTGTGAGATAATTTGTGTTTTAAGCTATGAAGTTCATGGAAATTTATTACAATGGTGACAGGAAACTAATACAGAGGCCTCTTACATTAGTGCCCTCAGGCTCCCCCAGGGCACTTGCTCAAAATACGAATGCCCAGGCCTTACCCGCAGACCCTGCTAAGTCAGAATCTCCATGGCTGGAGCTTGATCTATTTTGTAAAAGCCTGCCCGGGGATCCATGTTCGGCCATCCTGCCAGCATCTTCTGACTGGCTGTGGAACCAATCTAGTAGGTGGGTCATGGAAGCGAGTTCATCTCCCAGCTCAGTGGCCTCACCTGCAAAGACGAGGCCGTCAATACCTGCCTTGCAGGTTGGATGTGAGGCCTGGAAGTGGCGAATGCCCGATACCTGTGCTCCACGGTGCTCTATAAATGGAAGGCATGGGGCTTCCCTGGTGGCGCAGTGGTTGAGAACCTGCCTGCTGATGCAGGGGACACGGGTTCGAGCCCTGGTCTGGGAGGATCCCACACGCCGCAGAGCGGCTGGGCCCGTGAGCCACAACTACTGAGCCTGCGCGTCTGGAGCCTGTGCTCCGCGACAAGAAAGGCCGCGATAGAGGCCCGCGCACCGCGATGAAGAGTGGCCCCTGCTTGCCACAACTAGAGAAAGCCCTCACACAGAAACGAAGACCCAACACAGCAAAAAAATAAATTAATAAACTCCTACCCCCAACGTCAAAAAAAATGACCTTCTTTGCAATGAAGAAAAAAAAAAAACTGGAAGCCATGCCCGCGACATTTCTGTGGCCCTGTCAAGGCAACTGGGTCAGGGTTCTGGTCACTGATGAAATGCCCTGGGCTTTGCTCTGCACTGAGATCGTGACCCAGGCTCTTGTGTTAAAAGATCTGACAGTTCTGACAGTGTTTTGTGAACCACCTTCACGTATCTCAGTGTATCCTATGGTTAGTGGACCAAGTTACCTTGTTTCCTCAGCCAGGGACGACATTGTACCCGAGGATTAAATGAAAGCTTAGCTCAACCACTGTCTGGACAGGTTACTCTCACTGTACCCAAACGGAGGCATCTTTTTAAAAAATGGGAATTTCGGCATCTGGCACCTTGGGGGATTGGTGGGATGTAGTGATGGCTGGTGAATCGAGCTTGAGCTGGGAAATGTTTACTGGCTCTCGGGGGTGGGGAGTAGGGGTGGCAAGCCAGTCTTGATTGGTAGCATTTGCCAGTTTGTGGCCCATTTCAGGCTGCCAGCAGAAAGGCACTGAGCACAGAGCTGGGGAGCGTGCGTTCAGAAACCAGCACGGCCGTGGGGCCTGTAAAGGGGTGGCCGGGGAGGCAGATTTGGGTTGTGACTTGGGAGTAGTCAAGAGTTTGAAACAAGATCCCGTGCGACAACCATCCCTCGTGTCCCCTCTTCCCGGTGTGCCCAAGCCCTCCTCGCGACCGAGTCCCTCAAAGCAAAGAGACGAGAGTGGCATTTTTCCTTCAGCGTTTATTGGCAGGCAGCATTGTTTGCTGGCAGGCTCCTGTTCATTTCATCGGAACGGTGGCATGTTCGAGACGTGGCAAGAGGGCCTTGAAGGCTGGGAGCGTTTCAGGCAGGAGTGGCAGGAGTGGCAGGAGTGTGGCGGTCTTGCTGCTGGGCGCTTACTGCCTTGCACACCTTATCGCGGTGTAGCGGCGGCAGCACACTGCGGAGAACGAGGGGGCGAGAGCAGACTTCAGCACGGGCTGAACCCCCAGCTCCCCCCCAGCTCCCCGGCCCCCACCCACGGAGCGGACCCCCTCACCTCTCCTCCGCTTCTGGCAGCATTGCTTCCTCCTGCTGCGATATCTTCGTCTCGGGCGGCGGCGGCGTCTGCTCTGGCTCTGGCTGCGGCAACATCTGTTTCTGGCCATGGTGATGGATGGATTCGGCCTGGATGCTCAGAGCAGGGGATACCGCCTTGGTTGAGCCAGCCAACCTGTGAGCAGGTGGAACTTTGTGGGCTGTAAACCAGGGGCTGACCCGCAGGCCTCTTATAGGCGTGGCGAGGTCCCTGGTCCCTGTGAAGTCACAGAGGCCTGGAATATGCATCACGTCCATATATGCATCATGTCCATATATGGGCATGTGGGAGGCCCTCGCTGAAGGAGGGCGGGGCCGTGATGCGTGTGGGCCTCCAGGTCATCAGCGGAGGGGAGACGAGGTGACTTCCCTGTAAGGACGCCCACTCGCTCCTTCAGTTCGTCAGTCCGTCAGTTTGCAAGACATCACTGAACACCTGCTATGTGCCAGATTCTGGCGAGGCCCCAGCACACAGTGATAAACGAGGCAGACGTGTTCCTGCCTAATAAACTTTACAGTCTAAGTACAGGAGACGTGAATGAAATTACCACACGGAGTAATGATAATTGTGAAAAGTGCCGAGGAGAGGAAGTTCAGGTTTTCATGAGAATGCGTGTTGTGGGGGGGCTTGACCTCAGGAGAGGCCCTAGGAAAGCCTCCTAAGGAGGATGAGTCAGAATGGGAGGTGGGAAAAGCATCTGGGAAGAGGGAACAGCTGTGGCGAAGCTCAGAGGCAGCACGTGCGTGTGATTCCACTCACGTGCGATGTCCAGAGAGGGAGAGCCAGAGACACAGAGGTGGGTGGGTGGTGGCCTAGAAGCGGCTGGAGTGGGAACGGGCTGCTCAGCGGGGGCAGGGTCTCCTTTTGGGGTGATGAACATGCTTGGGAAGCATGGGAGAGGGAGACAGGAGGGTCACAGGAAGAGATGTGAAGATGCTACGCCACTGGCTTGGAGGGTGGAGGGAGGGGCCCCGATCCCAGGAAAGCCGGAGGCCTCTAGGAGCTGAAAGACAAGGAGAAAGGTTATGCTCCCCGAGAGCCCTCAGGACCTGCTTGCACCTTGCTTTTAGCGCCATAAGGCCCGTGTGAGATAATTTGTGTTTTAAGCTATGAAGTTCATGGAAATTTATTACAATGGTGACAGGAAACTAATACAGAGGCCTCTTACATTAGTGCCCTCAGGCTCCCCCAGGGCACTTGCTCAAAATACGAATGCCCAGGCCTTACCCGCAGACCCTGCTAAGTCAGAATCTCCATGGCTGGAGCTTGATCTATTTTGTAAAAGCCTGCCCGGGGATCCATGTTCGGCCATCCTGCCAGCATCTTCTGACTGGCTGTGGAACCAATCTAGTAGGTGGGTCATGGAAGCGAGTTCATCTCCCAGCTCAGTGGCCTCACCTGCAAAGACGAGGCCGTCAATACCTGCCTTGCAGGTTGGATGTGAGGCCTGGAAGTGGCGAATGCCCGATACCTGTGCTCCACGGTGCTCTATAAATGGAAGGCATGGGGCTTCCCTGGTGGCGCAGTGGTTGAGAACCTGCCTGCTGATGCAGGGGACACGGGTTCGAGCCCTGGTCTGGGAGGATCCCACACGCCGCAGAGCGGCTGGGCCCGTGAGCCACAACTACTGAGCCTGCGCGTCTGGAGCCTGTGCTCCGCGACAAGAAAGGCCGCGATAGAGGCCCGCGCACCGCGATGAAGAGTGGCCCCTGCTTGCCACAACTAGAGAAAGCCCTCACACAGAAACGAAGACCCAACACAGCAAAAAAATAAATTAATAAACTCCTACCCCCAACGTCAAAAAAAATGACCTTCTTTGCAATGAAGAAAAAAAAAAAACTGGAAGCCATGCCCGCGACATTTCTGTGGCCCTGTCAAGGCAACTGGGTCAGGGTTCTGGTCACTGATGAAATGCCCTGGGCTTTGCTCTGCACTGAGATCGTGACCCAGGCTCTTGTGTTAAAAGATCTGACAGTTCTGACAGTGTTTTGTGAACCACCTTCACGTATCTCAGTGTATCCTATGGTTAGTGGACCAAGTTACCTTGTTTCCTCAGCCAGGGACGACATTGTACCCGAGGATTAAATGAAAGCTTAGCTCAACCACTGTCTGGACAGGTTACTCTCACTGTACCCAAACGGAGGCATCTTTTTAAAAAATGGGAATTTCGGCATCTGGCACCTTGGGGGATTGGTGGGATGTAGTGATGGCTGGTGAATCGAGCTTGAGCTGGGAAATGTTTACTGGCTCTCGGGGGTGGGGAGTAGGGGTGGCAAGCCAGTCTTGATTGGTAGCATTTGCCAGTTTGTGGCCCATTTCAGGCTGCCAGCAGAAAGGCACTGAGCACAGAGCTGGGGAGCGTGCGTTCAGAAACCAGCACGGCCGTGGGGCCTGTAAAGGGGTGGCCGGGGAGGCAGATTTGGGTTGTGACTTGGGAGTAGTCAAGAGTTTGAAACAAGATCCCGTGCGACAACCATCCCTCGTGTCCCCTCTTCCCGGTGTGCCCAAGCCCTCCTCGCGACCGAGTCCCTCAAAGCAAAGAGACGAGAGTGGCATTTTTCCTTCAGCGTTTATTGGCAGGCAGCATTGTTTGCTGGCAGGCTCCTGTTCATTTCATCGGAACGGTGGCATGTTCGAGACGTGGCAAGAGGGCCTTGAAGGCTGGGAGCGTTTCAGGCAGGAGTGGCAGGAGTGGCAGGAGTGTGGCGGTCTTGCTGCTGGGCGCTTACTGCCTTGCACACCTTATCGCGGTGTAGCGGCGGCAGCACACTGCGGAGAACGAGGGGGCGAGAGCAGACTTCAGCACGGGCTGAACCCCCAGCTCCCCCCCAGCTCCCCGGCCCCCACCCACGGAGCGGACCCCCTCACCTCTCCTCCGCTTCTGGCAGCATTGCTTCCTCCTGCTGCGATATCTTCGTCTCGGGCGGCGGCGGCGTCTGCTCTGGCTCTGGCTGCGGCAACATCTGTTTCTGGCCATGGTGATGGATGGATTCGGCCTGGATGCTCAGAGCAGGGGATACCGCCTTGGTTGAGCCAGCCAACCTGTGAGCAGGTGGAACTTTGTGGGCTGTAAACCAGGG
Source organism: Mesoplodon mirus (assembly GCF_964341445.2). Classification (NCBI taxonomy): domain Eukaryota; kingdom Metazoa; phylum Chordata; class Mammalia; order Artiodactyla; family Ziphiidae; genus Mesoplodon; species Mesoplodon mirus. The sequence continues at coordinate 7,637 of NW_028294803.1, read as the reverse complement.
GCTGACCCGCAGGCCTCTTATAGGCGTGGCGAGGTCCCTGGTCCCTGTGAAGTCACAGAGGCCTGGAATATGCATCACGTCCATATATGCATCATGTCCATATATGGGCATGTGGGAGGCCCTCGCTGAAGGAGGGCGGGGCCGTGATGCGTGTGGGCCTCCAGGTCATCAGCGGAGGGGAGACGAGGTGACTTCCCTGTAAGGACGCCCACTCGCTCCTTCAGTTCGTCAGTCCGTCAGTTTGCAAGACATCACTGAACACCTGCTATGTGCCAGATTCTGGCGAGGCCCCAGCACACAGTGATAAACGAGGCAGACGTGTTCCTGCCTAATAAACTTTACAGTCTAAGTACAGGAGACGTGAATGAAATTACCACACGGAGTAATGATAATTGTGAAAAGTGCCGAGGAGAGGAAGTTCAGGTTTTCATGAGAATGCGTGTTGTGGGGGGGCTTGACCTCAGGAGAGGCCCTAGGAAAGCCTCCTAAGGAGGATGAGTCAGAATGGGAGGTGGGAAAAGCATCTGGGAAGAGGGAACAGCTGTGGCGAAGCTCAGAGGCAGCACGTGCGTGTGATTCCACTCACGTGCGATGTCCAGAGAGGGAGAGCCAGAGACACAGAGGTGGGTGGGTGGTGGCCTAGAAGCGGCTGGAGTGGGAACGGGCTGCTCAGCGGGGGCAGGGTCTCCTTTTGGGGTGATGAACATGCTTGGGAAGCATGGGAGAGGGAGACAGGAGGGTCACAGGAAGAGATGTGAAGATGCTACGCCACTGGCTTGGAGGGTGGAGGGAGGGGCCCCGATCCCAGGAAAGCCGGAGGCCTCTAGGAGCTGAAAGACAAGGAGAAAGGTTATGCTCCCCGAGAGCCCTCAGGACCTGCTTGCACCTTGCTTTTAGCGCCATAAGGCCCGTGTGAGATAATTTGTGTTTTAAGCTATGAAGTTCATGGAAATTTATTACAATGGTGACAGGAAACTAATACAGAGGCCTCTTACATTAGTGCCCTCAGGCTCCCCCAGGGCACTTGCTCAAAATACGAATGCCCAGGCCTTACCCGCAGACCCTGCTAAGTCAGAATCTCCATGGCTGGAGCTTGATCTATTTTGTAAAAGCCTGCCCGGGGATCCATGTTCGGCCATCCTGCCAGCATCTTCTGACTGGCTGTGGAACCAATCTAGTAGGTGGGTCATGGAAGCGAGTTCATCTCCCAGCTCAGTGGCCTCACCTGCAAAGACGAGGCCGTCAATACCTGCCTTGCAGGTTGGATGTGAGGCCTGGAAGTGGCGAATGCCCGATACCTGTGCTCCACGGTGCTCTATAAATGGAAGGCATGGGGCTTCCCTGGTGGCGCAGTGGTTGAGAACCTGCCTGCTGATGCAGGGGACACGGGTTCGAGCCCTGGTCTGGGAGGATCCCACACGCCGCAGAGCGGCTGGGCCCGTGAGCCACAACTACTGAGCCTGCGCGTCTGGAGCCTGTGCTCCGCGACAAGAAAGGCCGCGATAGAGGCCCGCGCACCGCGATGAAGAGTGGCCCCTGCTTGCCACAACTAGAGAAAGCCCTCACACAGAAACGAAGACCCAACACAGCAAAAAAATAAATTAATAAACTCCTACCCCCAACGTCAAAAAAAATGACCTTCTTTGCAATGAAGAAAAAAAAAAAACTGGAAGCCATGCCCGCGACATTTCTGTGGCCCTGTCAAGGCAACTGGGTCAGGGTTCTGGTCACTGATGAAATGCCCTGGGCTTTGCTCTGCACTGAGATCGTGACCCAGGCTCTTGTGTTAAAAGATCTGACAGTTCTGACAGTGTTTTGTGAACCACCTTCACGTATCTCAGTGTATCCTATGGTTAGTGGACCAAGTTACCTTGTTTCCTCAGCCAGGGACGACATTGTACCCGAGGATTAAATGAAAGCTTAGCTCAACCACTGTCTGGACAGGTTACTCTCACTGTACCCAAACGGAGGCATCTTTTTAAAAAATGGGAATTTCGGCATCTGGCACCTTGGGGGATTGGTGGGATGTAGTGATGGCTGGTGAATCGAGCTTGAGCTGGGAAATGTTTACTGGCTCTCGGGGGTGGGGAGTAGGGGTGGCAAGCCAGTCTTGATTGGTAGCATTTGCCAGTTTGTGGCCCATTTCAGGCTGCCAGCAGAAAGGCACTGAGCACAGAGCTGGGGAGCGTGCGTTCAGAAACCAGCACGGCCGTGGGGCCTGTAAAGGGGTGGCCGGGGAGGCAGATTTGGGTTGTGACTTGGGAGTAGTCAAGAGTTTGAAACAAGATCCCGTGCGACAACCATCCCTCGTGTCCCCTCTTCCCGGTGTGCCCAAGCCCTCCTCGCGACCGAGTCCCTCAAAGCAAAGAGACGAGAGTGGCATTTTTCCTTCAGCGTTTATTGGCAGGCAGCATTGTTTGCTGGCAGGCTCCTGTTCATTTCATCGGAACGGTGGCATGTTCGAGACGTGGCAAGAGGGCCTTGAAGGCTGGGAGCGTTTCAGGCAGGAGTGGCAGGAGTGGCAGGAGTGTGGCGGTCTTGCTGCTGGGCGCTTACTGCCTTGCACACCTTATCGCGGTGTAGCGGCGGCAGCACACTGCGGAGAACGAGGGGGCGAGAGCAGACTTCAGCACGGGCTGAACCCCCAGCTCCCCCCCAGCTCCCCGGCCCCCACCCACGGAGCGGACCCCCTCACCTCTCCTCCGCTTCTGGCAGCATTGCTTCCTCCTGCTGCGATATCTTCGTCTCGGGCGGCGGCGGCGTCTGCTCTGGCTCTGGCTGCGGCAACATCTGTTTCTGGCCATGGTGATGGATGGATTCGGCCTGGATGCTCAGAGCAGGGGATACCGCCTTGGTTGAGCCAGCCAACCTGTGAGCAGGTGGAACTTTGTGGGCTGTAAACCAGGGGCTGACCCGCAGGCCTCTTATAGGCGTGGCGAGGTCCCTGGTCCCTGTGAAGTCACAGAGGCCTGGAATATGCATCACGTCCATATATGCATCATGTCCATATATGGGCATGTGGGAGGCCCTCGCTGAAGGAGGGCGGGGCCGTGATGCGTGTGGGCCTCCAGGTCATCAGCGGAGGGGAGACGAGGTGACTTCCCTGTAAGGACGCCCACTCGCTCCTTCAGTTCGTCAGTCCGTCAGTTTGCAAGACATCACTGAACACCTGCTATGTGCCAGATTCTGGCGAGGCCCCAGCACACAGTGATAAACGAGGCAGACGTGTTCCTGCCTAATAAACTTTACAGTCTAAGTACAGGAGACGTGAATGAAATTACCACACGGAGTAATGATAATTGTGAAAAGTGCCGAGGAGAGGAAGTTCAGGTTTTCATGAGAATGCGTGTTGTGGGGGGGCTTGACCTCAGGAGAGGCCCTAGGAAAGCCTCCTAAGGAGGATGAGTCAGAATGGGAGGTGGGAAAAGCATCTGGGAAGAGGGAACAGCTGTGGCGAAGCTCAGAGGCAGCACGTGCGTGTGATTCCACTCACGTGCGATGTCCAGAGAGGGAGAGCCAGAGACACAGAGGTGGGTGGGTGGTGGCCTAGAAGCGGCTGGAGTGGGAACGGGCTGCTCAGCGGGGGCAGGGTCTCCTTTTGGGGTGATGAACATGCTTGGGAAGCATGGGAGAGGGAGACAGGAGGGTCACAGGAAGAGATGTGAAGATGCTACGCCACTGGCTTGGAGGGTGGAGGGAGGGGCCCCGATCCCAGGAAAGCCGGAGGCCTCTAGGAGCTGAAAGACAAGGAGAAAGGTTATGCTCCCCGAGAGCCCTCAGGACCTGCTTGCACCTTGCTTTTAGCGCCATAAGGCCCGTGTGAGATAATTTGTGTTTTAAGCTATGAAGTTCATGGAAATTTATTACAATGGTGACAGGAAACTAATACAGAGGCCTCTTACATTAGTGCCCTCAGGCTCCCCCAGGGCACTTGCTCAAAATACGAATGCCCAGGCCTTACCCGCAGACCCTGCTAAGTCAGAATCTCCATGGCTGGAGCTTGATCTATTTTGTAAAAGCCTGCCCGGGGATCCATGTTCGGCCATCCTGCCAGCATCTTCTGACTGGCTGTGGAACCAATCTAGTAGGTGGGTCATGGAAGCGAGTTCATCTCCCAGCTCAGTGGCCTCACCTGCAAAGACGAGGCCGTCAATACCTGCCTTGCAGGTTGGATGTGAGGCCTGGAAGTGGCGAATGCCCGATACCTGTGCTCCACGGTGCTCTATAAATGGAAGGCATGGGGCTTCCCTGGTGGCGCAGTGGTTGAGAACCTGCCTGCTGATGCAGGGGACACGGGTTCGAGCCCTGGTCTGGGAGGATCCCACACGCCGCAGAGCGGCTGGGCCCGTGAGCCACAACTACTGAGCCTGCGCGTCTGGAGCCTGTGCTCCGCGACAAGAAAGGCCGCGATAGAGGCCCGCGCACCGCGATGAAGAGTGGCCCCTGCTTGCCACAACTAGAGAAAGCCCTCACACAGAAACGAAGACCCAACACAGCAAAAAAATAAATTAATAAACTCCTACCCCCAACGTCAAAAAAAATGACCTTCTTTGCAATGAAGAAAAAAAAAAAACTGGAAGCCATGCCCGCGACATTTCTGTGGCCCTGTCAAGGCAACTGGGTCAGGGTTCTGGTCACTGATGAAATGCCCTGGGCTTTGCTCTGCACTGAGATCGTGACCCAGGCTCTTGTGTTAAAAGATCTGACAGTTCTGACAGTGTTTTGTGAACCACCTTCACGTATCTCAGTGTATCCTATGGTTAGTGGACCAAGTTACCTTGTTTCCTCAGCCAGGGACGACATTGTACCCGAGGATTAAATGAAAGCTTAGCTCAACCACTGTCTGGACAGGTTACTCTCACTGTACCCAAACGGAGGCATCTTTTTAAAAAATGGGAATTTCGGCATCTGGCACCTTGGGGGATTGGTGGGATGTAGTGATGGCTGGTGAATCGAGCTTGAGCTGGGAAATGTTTACTGGCTCTCGGGGGTGGGGAGTAGGGGTGGCAAGCCAGTCTTGATTGGTAGCATTTGCCAGTTTGTGGCCCATTTCAGGCTGCCAGCAGAAAGGCACTGAGCACAGAGCTGGGGAGCGTGCGTTCAGAAACCAGCACGGCCGTGGGGCCTGTAAAGGGGTGGCCGGGGAGGCAGATTTGGGTTGTGACTTGGGAGTAGTCAAGAGTTTGAAACAAGATCCCGTGCGACAACCATCCCTCGTGTCCCCTCTTCCCGGTGTGCCCAAGCCCTCCTCGCGACCGAGTCCCTCAAAGCAAAGAGACGAGAGTGGCATTTTTCCTTCAGCGTTTATTGGCAGGCAGCATTGTTTGCTGGCAGGCTCCTGTTCATTTCATCGGAACGGTGGCATGTTCGAGACGTGGCAAGAGGGCCTTGAAGGCTGGGAGCGTTTCAGGCAGGAGTGGCAGGAGTGGCAGGAGTGTGGCGGTCTTGCTGCTGGGCGCTTACTGCCTTGCACACCTTATCGCGGTGTAGCGGCGGCAGCACACTGCGGAGAACGAGGGGGCGAGAGCAGACTTCAGCACGGGCTGAACCCCCAGCTCCCCCCCAGCTCCCCGGCCCCCACCCACGGAGCGGACCCCCTCACCTCTCCTCCGCTTCTGGCAGCATTGCTTCCTCCTGCTGCGATATCTTCGTCTCGGGCGGCGGCGGCGTCTGCTCTGGCTCTGGCTGCGGCAACATCTGTTTCTGGCCATGGTGATGGATGGATTCGGCCTGGATGCTCAGAGCAGGGGATACCGCCTTGGTTGAGCCAGCCAACCTGTGAGCAGGTGGAACTTTGTGGGCTGTAAACCAGGGGCTGACCCGCAGGCCTCTTATAGGCGTGGCGAGGTCCCTGGTCCCTGTGAAGTCACAGAGGCCTGGAATATGCATCACGTCCATATATGCATCATGTCCATATATGGGCATGTGGGAGGCCCTCGCTGAAGGAGGGCGGGGCCGTGATGCGTGTGGGCCTCCAGGTCATCAGCGGAGGGGAGACGAGGTGACTTCCCTGTAAGGACGCCCACTCGCTCCTTCAGTTCGTCAGTCCGTCAGTTTGCAAGACATCACTGAACACCTGCTATGTGCCAGATTCTGGCGAGGCCCCAGCACACAGTGATAAACGAGGCAGACGTGTTCCTGCCTAATAAACTTTACAGTCTAAGTACAGGAGACGTGAATGAAATTACCACACGGAGTAATGATAATTGTGAAAAGTGCCGAGGAGAGGAAGTTCAGGTTTTCATGAGAATGCGTGTTGTGGGGGGGCTTGACCTCAGGAGAGGCCCTAGGAAAGCCTCCTAAGGAGGATGAGTCAGAATGGGAGGTGGGAAAAGCATCTGGGAAGAGGGAACAGCTGTGGCGAAGCTCAGAGGCAGCACGTGCGTGTGATTCCACTCACGTGCGATGTCCAGAGAGGGAGAGCCAGAGACACAGAGGTGGGTGGGTGGTGGCCTAGAAGCGGCTGGAATGGGAACGGGCTGCTCAGCGGGGGCAGGGTCTCCTTTTGGGGTGATGAACATGCTTGGGAAGCATGGGAGAGGGAGACAGGAGGGTCACAGGAAGAGATGTGAAGATGCTACGCCACTGGCTTGGAGGGTGGAGGGAGGGGCCCCGATCCCAGGAAAGCCGGAGGCCTCTAGGAGCTGAAAGACAAGGAGAAAGGTTATGCTCCCCGAGAGCCCTCAGGACCTGCTTGCACCTTGCTTTTAGCGCCATAAGGCCCGTGTGAGATAATTTGTGTTTTAAGCTATGAAGTTCATGGAAATTTATTACAATGGTGACAGGAAACTAATACAGAGGCCTCTTACATTAGTGCCCTCAGGCTCCCCCAGGGCACTTGCTCAAAATACGAATGCCCAGGCCTTACCCGCAGACCCTGCTAAGTCAGAATCTCCATGGCTGGAGCTTGATCTATTTTGTAAAAGCCTGCCCGGGGATCCATGTTCGGCCATCCTGCCAGCATCTTCTGACTGGCTGTGGAACCAATCTAGTAGGTGGGTCATGGAAGCGAGTTCATCTCCCAGCTCAGTGGCCTCACCTGCAAAGACGAGGCCGTCAATACCTGCCTTGCAGGTTGGATGTGAGGCCTGGAAGTGGCGAATGCCCGATACCTGTGCTCCACGGTGCTCTATAAATGGAAGGCATGGGGCTTCCCTGGTGGCGCAGTGGTTGAGAACCTGCCTGCTGATGCAGGGGACACGGGTTCGAGCCCTGGTCTGGGAGGATCCCACACGCCGCAGAGCGGCTGGGCCCGTGAGCCACAACTACTGAGCCTGCGCGTCTGGAGCCTGTGCTCCGCGACAAGAAAGGCCGCGATAGAGGCCCGCGCACCGCGATGAAGAGTGGCCCCTGCTTGCCACAACTAGAGAAAGCCCTCACACAGAAACGAAGACCCAACACAGCAAAAAAATAAATTAATAAACTCCTACCCCCAACGTCAAAAAAAATGACCTTCTTTGCAATGAAGAAAAAAAAAAAACTGGAAGCCATGCCCGCGACATTTCTGTGGCCCTGTCAAGGCAACTGGGTCAGGGTTCTGGTCACTGATGAAATGCCCTGGGCTTTGCTCTGCACTGAGATCGTGACCCAGGCTCTTGTGTTAAAAGATCTGACAGTTCTGACAGTGTTTTGTGAAC